>NC_056751.1:9530879-9553379 GCF_019279795.1 Protopterus annectens
GTATTGCAGATGTGTATACTTGTTCTTTGTGTTTCTTTCTGATTCACCCGCTGCTCCCTCATACACCTCCAGTTCACCTATTGTGCATACAACACAGTCTCGCCTTTGTAGATTATACCATTACCCATCCCCCCCACACACACATATTCCTGACACTCCATCCATCCCTTCTTTGGTTGATGGCCCATGACACGGTCAAGGGAACACATTGCATACACTACATATGTCAGGTACCTGTACGGTTGTGTGGACTACCCTGACATTTTTCACCTTCCACATGCTGTACATCACGCACATAGGTACACGCACATACTTAACTTTCATGACATGGTTGGTACACCCGGGTAATACCCGTTCAACTGTGACACATCCTGACAAGAACAGCTTGGACCGCATATGGGCGGATTTTGGCCGAATGCTCTGACCATTGGTAGGGTTGCCATCTTTTCATATGTCCAGGATGGGATATATTCCGGACACAAATCAGATTTTACAGGACAACACATACCCACGGTCGGTACTACAGATAATACTTTTGTTTTCTGCCTACATGTTAGCTTATTGTTGTAGCAGTTTATATGCTCCTTCTGTTTCGTTCTCTTGCTTATTCTATTTCTTGTCACGTGGTATGTTACATACGGACATACCTATTGTATGTGACTATTACATGTGATGTGGGATATAATTATGTCATACGGTCGCTGGGTATTTACATTTATAATGGTTTTGGTATGGACACAACTGCCCAGCTGTGTACTATCCCTCACAATGTGGGACAGGTGGTAACCCTGACCACTGGGCAAGACGTAGCTATTGGCGGCGCGCTAACATGATGCGTTTCACTTCCACTTGGTATAACTATCTACACTGCGTTAGAATACAGGCACATGGTTTTAAATGTCATTTGTTCGAGGGATGGAGACTTGATATTCCCTACCGTGCATTTGTGTTTGCTTCTTAATTTTGTGTTCGCAAGAACTGTCTTGCATGCTTTGCATACGTTTCAGTATCCACGGACACTGACAGGTGTGATTACTATTGCAGGCAAATTGTTATAATCAAGCATTTTAGGTTGCACGTCGACAGCCGACATTTCCACGCCTACGTGCAGTACTTCGACACGCCCTATGCACTCGCGTGCGTTTCCTATGCACGTGGCTGTGGTGGCAGCGCGCCTTCATTAATATGCATTTGGCGCTACTGCGCCATCTACACACCGCACGGTCGGCGCAAGCCTAACGCCGGCCTTGTGCCGAGCTTCATGAATCCCGGGCATTATCCTTTTTTATAATCCAATTTTAATACTTTCACAATTTTACCCTCTAACCGATATTTTTCCAAAATATGACACATTTATATCCCCCAACATAATCTTAGCCTCTTTATTCTCTCTTAAAATATTATCCACCATGTCTCTCATGGTAACCAATAATGCTTAAGTAAATTTACTTTTAATTCTATATATCCCTTCCAATATAACTTCATGAATCAAGGTTTCTAATCTCCTCTGGAGTACCTTCATTAAAATTTTATAATTACAGTTATTCAAAGTACTTGGCCTATAACTACTTATGTAATTTTTAACTTCCATTTTCTATATGTATTTTATAACTTCTTAAACATTTTTATCTAACTATTCAATAAATACTTCAAGTGAAACCCTATTTAACTTAAATCACATTTTTATAAACTCCATATCCTAAACCATCTGAATCTGATACAGAATCTTCTTTTACCATTTCTATTATTTCTTCTAATTCTTAAGTCATTAAGCAATTTATTTGCTTGATCTGAAAATTTCCTCACTTCCTAAACCATCTTATTCACTTTTTTCTTTTTTCTAATATGTTTCTCTAACAAAGTCTTCAAAAATTTTAGAATTTCATCCTGCTTATATCTTATGTTACCTTCATTAGCCTTTATTTTTTATTAGAAACTTTTTAACATTCTTAGCCAAAATAGGCAATACTTCTTGCCTCCCCTTTAAAAATATTTTTTGCTTGTTTAACAAAGTTTGTCTTTTTTAGTTAACATCAATCAACTTCTTTTGCATTTTATATTTACTATTTTTACTTTCCAAACATAACATTTTCTGCATATCTTATTATATTTATTTATTTATTTTATTTGCTTTTGTTGACCGGGAAAGTCTACTGGGCTGAAATGAGTCCATTTTCTGTGGAGGCCCAGGGAGAAAAGCTCCATAACATTATGCAAGAAAAATATAAATTTGTTTAACAAGAGTTACAAAATGTAGTTGAGTTAACAAAGAGTATTGATAAACAAGAGTTGCCAACAAGTATTTGAGTTACAAAATGAGTATTAATCAGGAAAATCAATTGGGATATTTTACTCTATATGGTTTGAAGTTATTGTAATCAGCTTTGAATCATGGCAAAGGTATACAATGTATAAAACGTTAACATACAGGACAGATAAGCCATAATTATTTAGTATACTTTAAGCAGATAGACTGAGCAGAATAGCTTATGTTGTATACATAAGACAAGCGTGGGTAGCTACACGACTGTTCATATATCTTGTAAGGCAAACAGGGTAAAGAAATATTTTCAAGGGTGACACTCAAGAAGGGAATTGAGTAATGAGTATAATTTAAAAAGGGGTACAATAGGAATATCAGGTTGTCGAGAAGTTGGAGATGGTACATGGGCAGAGCCATTGAAAGGAGAGATATTGGTTTAAGGATTTTTTAAATGAGGGGCACTATTAATGGTGGTGAGAGACGCTGGAAGTGTGTTCCAGAATTGGATCTGTAAAGGAGTAGAGATTCTGACCTGCAGAGAGTTTAGGCCTACATACATGGATAAGTGATTGATTTTCAGATGTGAGATGCCTATTTGGTTGATAGAGAGTTAGAAGGGAGGTGAGGGCTGGGCATTCATGTGATTTGTATATGATTTTGTGGGCAGTAGATAGTTGTATGTGTGTGAGATGCGGTGGGAGTTCAAGCAAATGTAGGGATTGTAAAGAATGGCAGTGATGGGAAGAATATTTTGCATATGTCACAAACTTAGCAATTTTGTTATAGCAGGATTCCCTCTTGGTTTTTAAGCAGGTCTGGATGTTTATAAGAATAGAGGCACCATAGAGGAGTGAGGGTAGGAGAAAAGTCCAAGCAAGTGTTTTTTCTAGTGGAGTAATTTAAGAAGTGTTTATGTCTATAAAGGGTCCCAAGTTTTTGGTGTGTTTTTTTTATGTTGTTGTGCACATGCTGGCCAAATGTTAAGTTATCGTCTACAGTAATGCAGAGAAATTTGGTAGTGGGGACCACCTCTATGGCAGTTTTGTTAGATGAGTCAATGGTGAGGTTTGATTTATTAAGAGAGGAGTTTTTTTTGGTGTAAAGATCAGAATTTGTTTTTTGCTGAGGTTAAGGGCAAGGTGGTTATGGGTCATCCAGGATTCGGTAATAGAAAAAGCATTTTGGGTCATAGACTGAAGTTCTGTTTCTGAGGTGCCAGAGCAGATAATAGTAGAATCATCTGCGTATTGTATTATGGATCCATGAATGATAGCAGAGTGAAAGTCATTAATGAAGATACTGAAGAGAAGGGGTCCCGATATAGATCCTTGGGGAACTCCTGTTGCAGTAGTGAGAAAGGGTGAGAGGGAGTGTAGCCATTTGGTACATTGTTGTCTGTTTGTGAGATAGTTGGAAAACCAATTACGAGTGGACATGGATATGTCTAGGTATGAGAGCTTAGAAAGGAGGAGAGAGTGGGAAATGGTGTCAAAGGCCTTAGAAAAATCAAGGAAAAGTTCAGAGATGAGTTTGCCATCAGTGTTGTGTCCAGGTCAAAAGCCATGTTGAGTGGTGGAAAGGAGATGGTTTTGGAGTAGATAATTCATGAGTTGGGATTGGATGCATTTTTCCATTATTTTAGAGATGGGGGATAGTATGGCAATAGGTCGGAAATTTGAGATGTCTGTGCTGTTACCTCCTTTATGAAGAGGAATGATGTAGGCTTTTTTAAAGATGGAGGATACATAGGATTCTTGGATAGATCTGTTTATTTGAATACTGATGAGGGTAGCTGATAGATGTGGCTGACATTTGTTGATACTCAGGGAATAGGTTATCTGGGGTGGTGCTGCCGGGTTTAAGTTTTAACAAGAGCTTAGTTATGGTAGAAGTAGGAATAGAAGAGAAAGTAAAGGGCTGGCAGGAAGAATTTGTTGATGAGAAATGAATTATGGGATTACTGTTATGACTGGTTTGAGGAAAGGTGGCAGCTAGTTTGGCTATAGTATCTATAAAGTAGGAACTGAAAAGTGAAGAGAGTTCGGCAGAGGTTTTGTCTTTATTTGGGTAGGGATTGCTTTTGGAGGCTGTGTTTAGTAAAATAGATATTGAGTTCCAAAATCTTTTTGGGTTATGGTTATAATCATTTTGGAGCAGTGGTAGTATTGTTTTTTTTATCTTTAATGACTAGACTTTTAATTTGGTTGCGGAGCTGTCTGAAGAGTCGGAGTTCGATGGGGTTTTTAGTTTTCTGCCATTTTTTTCCCTTATTCTGTCTCTTGTAGTCATACTTTGTTTGATTTCTCTAGTAAGCCAGATTGCATGCTTTGTTTTTATTCTCTTGTTTTGAAGGGGTGACATTCTATTGAGGATGTTTAGGAATGTTGAATTGAAAAATTCAACAGCTTCATCGAGGGGTAGGGATTTTAGTGCATTCCAGTTGATTTTGCTCAGTGTTTTGTTGAAGTTTGTTGGGTCAAAGTTAGCTAACTTTCTAGTCATTCTCTTTTCAATTTTATACATTTGATCTCTACTTGTACATAACTTTTCTTATACTTATCTGTGAAATCTAACCACCATTTAGTCCAAGAACTTAAAAAGGGTCTTACTGATTTACGATCTCAGAAAAGCTGATTTGTTTCTTCTTTTAATATGGACTCTTATTATTCTCTTGCCAGTACATCTTTTTATTCCTTTAATATTCTCATTTTCTTTAAATTCTACCCCAAATTCTTCTATTATCTGAAAAAAACATTAATAACAGCACCTCCAATTACTTATTTTAAATTCTCAGAAAATGCAAAATAATCAACTTCCATTAGTAAAATATCTCTTTTATATGTCCACTGGCTATATTTTCAAATTCACAAATTTTCCCATTTCAAGGCTTATTGAACACTTTAACATATTTCCTACTTTCAATTTAACTTGGTTACAATTAAAATCAAACTATAATAATAACTGACAAATTAACAGCCACAGAAGGCAAACTTTCTAAGAATAATGTTTCCGTTGCTTTCAAGATCAGTTATACATATAATCAATCTATACACATCTCATCCTCTATTGACATCAACTGTAACTAACCTGCCAGGAATCCTAATACATACATTCAGAAACCTGACATTTTAATTTGGTTGCGGAGCTGTCTGAAGAGTCAGAGTTCGATGGGGTTTTTAGTTTTCTGCCATTTTTTCCCTTATTCTGTCTCTTGTAGTCATACTTTGTTTGATTTCTCTAGTAAGCCAGATTGCATGCTTTGTTTTTATTCTCTTGTTTTGAAGGGGTGCCAAACAGAAACCACAGAACATCTTTCAATGCCCAAATTCCACAGCACCTAATTTCCGCATAATTCTTCAAACCACGCCCTATCATAACTTAACATATACCTAGTATCCTGAAGCAATATATAGGGGTCTATATTATATTATTGCACGCTTACAAAAGCGAACGATAAATAATCAACCCCATGTAAGCGAAAGCTTACAATGTCAAAACCTCAGAACAGCATTTTTTTTTCCAAGGGAAAAAAATCGCTGTTCCAAAAAAAAAAAAAACGTTCAAACATTACACAGGGGGCTATGCCCCCACACCCCCTACTTAAATATACCAACTCCGAGATTGCACTACAGTGCCAAAAATGACAAAGTAACGAAAGCAGCCAAGCGAATTCTTTCCCAGGGAAATAATCTGCTGAAAAGCCACTTTTCTATTTTGCGTTTTTGCTATTTTTGGTTTGATCAAGATGCATTTGACAAACTGCATCTGCAATCTTGTAATAGGAAACCATATATAGCCATTTTTTGTCTTTCACACTAGTCCATTACTGCCAGTCTATTACTGCTAGTCTTAACTACTAACATTTAGAGATGAGTCCCTATTATTTCATCAAAAGAACAGATCATCAAATGGCATTTTATTGAACATGCTACTCGTTGAACCGTTCTTACTGAGGTCATATTATGGTAGGGATCGGAAAGCAGGGATGGGGTAGCGCAGCCCCCCCCCCCCACATAATGGGGGGGTTAGGTGAACAGCATTTCTGATGAAATGCCATTCGATGTTTTGATGAGTTATTATAGACCCTTTACAGGTATCAGCTTTATATTGTTGTTTTCCTCCTCCTGTTTTAACTTTGGAGGCATTTTTTTAATTTCCTTTATCTCACTTTCAATCTTTCTCCAATGGTACCTTTTTATTGTTATTTTATTATTTTGTTTTGTACTTTTTTACTTCCTTCTTCCCCTAAATCCATTTTTTGGCTATCATAAAATTCTTCCATCTCACCTTTTACATCTCCCAGAATTTTTCCAATTTCTTCTTCTTGTATCACATCATTTTCTTGTCCACTTTTTGATACACCCAAATATCACATACTTAATCTTTTTCTACTCATTTTTTCCAAAGTATCTTGGAATAATTCCTTCACTGAAAACTTTTTTGCACTTCCTCTCCTTTTTTTATAATCAAAATATTAATGCCCTGTAAGTATGTGCCCTTTTGTCCACTCTAGCAACATTTAATCCTTTTACATCCATGTATTAAATGATCACTACCCTCACAAAAACACAGGTTTTGGATTGGCTACCATATGTTAGTATCCCTGGCCCCAGCAACAAAAAATAACACTTAGTAAATGTTGCACAAATCCCCCCACCATTTTTAACATTGCTTCAGCTTCCAAACTACCATCCCAAACATCTCTAGTATCCTTTGTTTACTTAACATCTCTCACTTTATCATAATGGTTTTAAAAGATTTATAATATATTCTTTTTCAAGTTTATCTGTTCTAAATTGCGGAAAAAAATATTCATTTTAAGTCTCACTTGTAATCCAGGAAAAATATTTTGTTCCGATGAAAGTCATTTTTTTCTTTTCACAAATGTTCAAAAATTTCTCCATCAAAGGTTCCATTTCAAAAGTTATATCTCAAAATTGTTCTTTTTCTAAATGTATAAAGGATCTAACATCCTTTACACAAAAACAGAAGGCAAAATAATTCTCTCTCAAAACATCTGTCCAACATGTAATCTTTTTTGTCTTTATCCAAAAAATAGGTCTTTTCATTTTAGTAAGAGCTAGAAGTATGTGTGTCTCTTGTAATGGTTTCCCCCCACAACCACTGCCTAGCACTTCAGTTTTAAAACACCACTTTGTTTATGCCCATAACCCCCCCCCCTTGACTTTCTCCAAAAATCCTGTCTGTCATCTCAGCCCACTATATTTCTGAACCTTCACCGGGTTTACCTTTTTCTATTAAAACTAAACAAATGTGTGCCTTCAAGCCCTCCCAGTTCAACCTCTGTACCTCCTCACTGAAAAAAAAAAACAGCTACGCACTAGTTAATTGTAATTCTACCATTATCTAAACTCTCAGACACCACAGATCTCCCCAAAACACCATTGACAACACTTAAATGCTCTCCTTCTCCTATATTGCCTCATTCTTTCTATCCACCTACGTGCCAGGAACAGGATCCGGAAGTGCACATATGAGTAGGGGTCCTTTATTTATACACAAAAATAACTCTTAACAATAAAATATTTACAAAATATTTACACAAGTACAAACATATAAATATACAAATCTGTTTTTACATTTTCATAACTTCCTTTACAATCATACTAAATTTTCATACCTATCAGACCCCCCACTTCTTTTTCCATAACCACCATGATTTTACTTAACACTGTTGCTAAAATCCATTTATGATTAAACATACTTTCATTTAGTTTTTCATTCCATACAACCCATATAATATAAAATAACACACACACACACATATATATATATATATATATATATATATTTTTTTTAAACATATTCTTTACTTCTATTCTTATAATATCCATACTTAATCATATCCATGTTTATTTTATCCACTTCTTTTATAATGTCAAAAAATCTTCTTTACATAGTTTGCCCTATAACTTTTTTACCCTTTTACATTTCAAAAAAAAAAATTCCATGCTTTTTGACAATGTAAACATATTCTATCACTTTTTATATGGCATATTTCCTTTTACTGGCAATTTATCTATTACCAGTCTCCACAAAAAATCTTGACATTTTACTTTCTAATTACACCATTTGCTTATTTTTATTTTCATCTGTTAGATTTTCCCATGGTTTTACATAGTAGTGTTTTATTCATTACATTCTCATACCATACTTTTTTATCTTTCTCTATATCATCATTTTTTAATTTCCACAAAAATATTTTTCTTGGTAACATCTGATTTCATCATTTATACAATATGTTCTCTTTTTTACCATACCTCAAAATTTATCATACTTATATTTATACAGTTTTACTACTAATCTTTCATATTTTTCATTTATCCACTTTTAACACTTTGTACAAATGTAATGAAGCAGCATATATCACTGGGTTAATTAACCCTAAATCTTGTTCTTCTTTATTTACAAGCAAAAGTCCTCTTTTTAGTGGGTTTAATCTAGAACCCCACATAAATGAAAAAAAATCTGCAATAATTCCTTTTCAAATAATGCTGACAGCATAAATACACTTGTTAAGTACACCACTTTTCCCATCGGTACTGAATTTATCAAATAAGCCTTTCTTTGAATGATAATTGGCATGTTCTCTAGAAAAGACAAGTTTATTTTATTTCTTCTACTGTTTTTCCTACTGAATTCAAATTACATCTTTATTCACAAATTGTATACCTATCACAGAAATTTCATTCATTGTAAATTATATACCCCTAGCTTTACTATATCACCTAAACCTTTATTCTTCTCTTTATTTAAAGCTGCCCCTTTCACCTCTAGACACTCATTTGTATAAATTATTACTTACTTTATCCAAATTTTATTTTGCAATTATTATAATATTATCTGCATTTGTTAACCGAAGTGGAATTCTTAACCCTTCAGGTGTTATGTATTCCAACTCCTTCATTTTGTAATTTATTTCACATACTATCACATCCACAACTAATATAAAGAGTAAACAACTGATTGGACATCTCTGTCTTATGCCACTCTTCATATGTACGTCCTGGCTTAACAAGCCATTTACAAGTATTTTTACTTCATTATTACTTTTCACTGACTTACATAATTTCTTAACTTTCCAGCTTATATTATATTCTTTCATTATTGCCCACAAGATTCCATGTCCAATTTTGTCAAATACCCTATTAAGATCTCCTATCATGATTTTCACTTCTCCTTTTCTATTCATATCATCCGCAACTTCTCTAACTATCATTAATAATTCTTGACAGCCCTTCCCTTTTATACTATATATACGATCTTCCATAATGTTTTCCATGTTAGTTTCAAATCTCTTTTGTATTATTTTCAAAAAGATCCTACAAACATTACTATTCAATACTGTCTTACTTCTTCCATATGAATTTAAGTATTCCACTACACAGACCTCTCAACCATCCCAAATAACTCGTTTTTTACCGAGTTTTGGGGTCCCAATAATGGGGTGCCATGATTCCCGAGTGACACCCCATTATTTCCGATTTTTTGGATCTAGTTTTTAAATGTTTGTGCTTTCGGAGGTGACGTCATCACGTGCGCGATGACGTCAGCTCCATCAGCATGCCGTGCATCTGTTTGAATAGGACTGCCATTTACAAAGCCACCATGCACCTATCGCATTTACGTCTGCCGTTGGGCAGAACACAGGATTTACTTTTTCTTCTGCCGTTTGTGCAGAACACAGGATTTACTTTTTTCGTTCTGGCAGAACACAGGACAGGATTATTTTACTTTTGCCATGCAGAGCCGGTACCATCATTGGACTTATCTTCTGGAAGTCAGCTGCAGAGGTAGGGTGTGTGTGTGTGTGTGTGTGTGTGTGTGTGTGTGTGTGTGTGTGTGTGTGTGTGTGTGATGTTGAGTGAGCTTGTGACTTGTGGAAATGGGAGCCTGTGAGATGGGTATTTGTGTGACCAAGTCACAAGTGCCACTTATGCAGAGCAAAGTACAAGCTCATGAAAAAAATATGTCTGTGTGTTTTGTTGGTGCTGGTAGCATGGATGTTGAGTACTGAGTCAGTGGAATTTGATTGCCTTCATATGCATATGTTGGTAAGGAGTAAATCAACTTATGTGTTTAGTTGATGTGATTTTTTTTTTTCTGACCAGGTTGTCCATGACTTACAGATGTTAAGGTAACTAGAGATGGGCTTTAATTTTTTGTGCTGGTGGTTGATAAACAAGGCATATACTAGAAAAATGAAAGGATAGAGATAAATTAAACACATAATGCATCTGTACACGAAATAGTAGGGATGGGGTATGGGGACGGGGTACTTGCAGTCGGTGCCAGGAAAAGAAATGTTTTACTGAATACACAGAATGTACCAGTGGTAAAAAAAATCAAAAGTACACAGCGTTAGCAGAGAGATCACATTCTTAGAAGTTGTCAAGTGTGCCTGCAAAGTTATCAAAATATAGTCTTTAAGGAAGGCTACGTCAAGCTTGAAAACTATAACATGGGTCTCCAATCATAACCGTACTGCTATGAGTTTGAGACATGAATGTCAAGGAATTCACCACAAGAGTTGTAAGGATATATTAACGGCTTGCACCCATGGCATGACATCTCTACAGATTAAGTGCATAATTGGCAAGTATTGGGTGCCTTTAGTCAAAATGGCAATGGCTGCCTGCCATTAGAAAACACTGTTGGTGAAGTTTCTGTACACATGCTGACAGTGATCTGTGTTCTGGGAGATTTCTGTCTCTTTTGAGTTTGTGCAGATTTGAAAAAAAAAAAATATATATATACATATATATATATATATATATATATATATATATATATATATATATATTGTGTGTAGAAGTAGACTGTTATCCTGGAAACGTTCTGAATAGGGCAGTTGTGTCATTACTGGTGCATGCATTTTGCTTCACTGCCTACTGGAAAAATGTTCAAACAATAAATTTAAAATGCAATTGTGTGTGGAAGTAGACTGTTATCATGGAAATGTTCTGAATAGGGCAGTTTTGTCATTGGTTCATGCATTTTTGTTTCATTGCCTACTGGAAAAATGTTTAAACAATAAATTTAAAATGTGCTCTAACTTAAGTCTAACAAGTGTGCTGTATTATACAAGGAATATAATTTAATAAAGTCAGGAAGGTGTATCAAAGATCACATGTATGTTTCTTGTTTTGTGTGCAAGGGGCCACTGATTTGAAAACAGCCCAAAGGTAATCTTTATCCGCCACTGGCCAGATGCATTTTCTTTGGATGTGATGTGGGTTTCAATGCTGTTTCAATGAATGTGAGTTTCAAAGGCAGAGACGTTTTAATGCCAAGACTATTTTCATTGTTAAGACAGTACTGCTTTTTAGCAAATATCTATTAGTGTTTGTGCATTGTGCTATAAAATGTAAAAAACTAAAATCCAAATAATCATTGTAGAAGTAAAGCAGAATGCACACATTAGTGTTTATGGTAAATGGGGTGAAATAGCCAGGTAATGGGACATTGGAAAGGCTACAGGGGGACTCTGGTGCTATATTTTGGTTCCGTTCTTCAGTTTGCATTTCAAAGTTGGTATCCCACAATTCCACTGGAGTGGGCGGGGTTGTTTAATTGTGTATGCAAATTTTATGTTAATCAGTGTACACATTTGTACCTATTTTTCATGGGCCTTGTCCAAATTTTTGATGTTTCCAGATTGAGAGGTATGCTACTACATAATTCTTTACACATAAAATATTCATTTAACCATTCATTCAAAATCTTTAAAAAATAATTTTTTGCCAATCCCTTAAATTTTTTATACATTTTATACCCTATTCCATCTGGTCCTGAAGCTGAATCTATATTTTATCTGTCATAATGCTTTATCTAGCTCATTTTAAAAAATATCCTTTACCAGCTCTTTATTCTCTTTTTCTGTTAATTTTTCACTTTGCAGGTTTTATTCACTACCTTCTTTTTTCATAATCGTTTCTTACGTTCTTTCTATTTCTCCTTTTACATTTTTTATTTCCCTCATTACAATACCATCTTCTTTACTAATCTACTTAAGTAACTCAATACTTCTTCACTTTTTCTTGTGAAAAATACCTTTGCGTACATGACAATTTTTATATTTTTTCTCTATTTATTTCAAAGAATTCTTTTTTAAGTCAAAATACTTTCTATCATTATGTCTAAATCTTCCAATGCATCCTTATATGTTCTTTTATATTCTTATTTTTATACTTTCCTCTCATCATATTGTCAGTGTAAAAGGAAGTTTTTATATTTCACTTAAATATTATCTACCATTCAGACCAATTTTTATAAAATGTTCTCATAGTAATATATTTCCATAACTGTATTACTAATTTCTTTCCTTCTTCATTCTATGCTTTCTCATTTGTAATTTTTATTCCTTTGCCTATGTTTATATATTCCTTGTTTTCTTTTACCTCTAGCATTATTGCAAGATGATCAGAAAATTCTGTTTCGACTACCTCCCCTTCTACTATAACTAAACATTCTTGTTTTGTTTGTGTCTTTCGGCTTTTCCCGGTTAGGGGTCGCCACAGCGGAACTCCGGTCTGCTAATGATTGGCAGTTGATTTTTATATACCGCCTTGCCAGGCCTGATGCACAACCTTCAACGAAGGTACACCCATTCATGCATGTCTCCACGCAGAAGACGCGCTAGCTGAGAATCGAACCGGACGGTGTCTTACTGTGAGGTAATACTATAAAATAATATATTTCAATTCTACACATACCCCTTTTGTAACTCCATGAATTTTTGTCCTAATGTTTTAACTTACCACATCTTATAACTTCTAACATCTTTCTTATATCATTTCCTTTCTTTTAACACTGGCCTCTTAAATCACGATTAAACTCTCCTGTTATTATAATATTCATATTTATCACTACATAGTCTACAATCTGATGAAATAAGCTTTCTCACTCTTTACAATTAGTATAAGCATGTAATGTTTTAACTCTTTATACTTGTTCTTTCCATTTTAAATCTACAATGGTTAACCTTCCCATTTTTGCTAAAGTTATATCTTACATCTTTATCGTATTTTTACAGAACATGGCCATTCCAGAACATCTCTCATTTCCCAAATTCCAGACTATTTTTCCTCCCCGTAGTTTCTCTGTTTGTAATCTTTCTTCATTTGTTACAAATCTTGTGCATTACAATATATATATATATATATATATATATATATATATATATATATATATATATCACATGTATTACACCACTTCAAAATCTCTATTGTTTTTATTACATTCTTAACATTATTCACATTTAGATAAAGCCCTCAAAAATTTTCATTTTTCCTTAAATTCATGGTTTCGAAAGTGCATAGCTAATTACCAGGATAACTTTCTTAATAGGCCTAGCCAATTTCCCCCCCAGAGGTGAGAATCAAACATTGTACCTTGTGTCTGTGAATTAAACACCTTAACTGTTAAGCCAATCCCCAACCATTAGCTGTATATGCTTTTTTTCATCCATTTCCTTTCTTTTTTCTTTTATACTTACTCATTTAAATATCATTTTTCTGTATTTTACCTTTTTACCAATAGAATTTTTTTTTATTTTACTATCTCCCAGTTTATGTCTTCTTTAAAACGTATTTCAGAACCTTCTTCTATGTCCTCTTTATTTTTTCCTCATCTAATTTTTCTTCTATTTCTACCACTTATAAAACTTCTTCTCTTTTTTCATTTTCTTCTTTTTCTTTAGTCTTATTTTCAGTATTGCAATCCACCCATAAATGCCCAATTTTGTTACATTTATAACATTTCAATAATTTTTTTTGCATCATGTCCCATTTCTCCAAAAATATAACATTTTCTTTTGTCAAAGTTACTTATCAAATGTACAAAGAACATTATGCTCTGCACTTCATAAAATAAAACCACGTAGGTCCAAAAGAAATCTAGTTTATTAAAAACACTAAGCGCTTGTGTCTTAGAGACATTCAGACTTCATCATAACAGAATACAAGTAAAAACCAACCACTTATATAGTAATTCAAAACTGTACTAATCAGGAAATTAAATAAAAAAGCACTTTGACAAGTTTAAAAGCGAGTAGTAGTATTTGTTTATTAAAAATATACCAATAAAGTAAATTACTGGGGCAAAAACATATAACATGTTATAATCTACCTGTCTTCATTTACAAAGCAGAGCCAATTGAGGTGCTTTCATTTAAACCCGGTTTTAGGTTTGCTCCCAGTAAAAGCTGCTAGTACAGCTTACGATACTCGTACGGTACTTGTATTCTGTTCTGATGAAGTCTGAACATGTTTAAGACAAAAGCACTTAATGTTTTAAATAAATCAGATTTCTTTTTGAGCTATGTGGTTTTAATTTATGAAGTGCAGAGCATAACGTTCTTTGTGCTTTTCTTCTGGGTTATTGGTTTATTCAGCATAAACTGCTCTTGTTCGGTTGTTACTTATCAAATGTCCCTCTCTTCCACAAAAAAAAAAAAAAAAACATGTTTTAGGCTGTCAATAGTATTTTACATCACCTCTATTCTCCTCCGTGTTTTTTCATGTTTGGTATGTGTATAATTTTTTTCTCTTTCTATTTTTAACACAATATTACAGTCTCAGCAACCAGTCCACAATCCTCTTTTATTATAAACTGCAACGTCCAGTACTTATTTACATATAGTTTTCAAATGTCCTTTCAAAGTCTCTCTTTCTACTTCTGTTCGAAACTGTATATTGATTTTCTTTTGTTTCCCTGTTAAATGCTTTTGTCACATAGAGATTCCATGGGTTACAGTCTTTCTTTTTTTCATATTCTCCAAGAAAATCTTCCATTGAAAGAATGGCTCAAGTACAATGTCATAAAATGCCACTTTGTTAAAAAGAATAAATGCTCTTACCTCATGTGCTTTCACACCCAAAGGAGCTATTAAATTGTCCCATACTTCCAGTGGCGGCTGGTGACTTCAAATTAAAGGAGGGCTGCAGGAGACAGCTGAATGGGTGGGGCCAATAGGAAGGGGTGTGGCCACCTAGAAAGGGGTGGGGCTATGTTCAAAACCACAACAACTGGAACTTTAATTAAATACGCTGCCCTGGGTGCCAAACAGTCATTACGAGAGTCCAATCAAGACAAAATGAAGTGTAGAAGAAAAAATATTTCAATGCATTGGCTACATGACAACTTACTTAATATCCAGATGGAAACCAGTTTTGAGGCATGAAAAAATAAATTACTTTTTAAATACATTACTGGAATGCCAGTCAAAATCAAGTATAAAAAAACAAGCAGCACTCAACTTAAACCACTTCTCCTTGCACTGCAGTTCTAATTATAATTTATATTCAGCTTTATTAAAGTACCATGTAACATGGTGAAAGTAGCAATCTCTGTAATACCCCCACTTGTAAAAATGTTTCTTATCCAAAAAAAGACCTACTGCCTGACAACAACTATCTACTTGTTTCATGGGGAAGACATGATCAAAGTAAAAAATGACCAGCAAACAAGAAACAAGCTCAAGATAAATTGCTTAAAGGATTCCTGCACAAGTTATGGACCACACATGATAGATTGGCATTCTGTTTAGTTTACGGGTAAGCCTGCAAAGATGACTGCAAGTCTCCAACAAAAGATGATTGCAAGTCTCCAATAAATGTAATGAGCTTTTGAAAATACTGTAATCCTGTCCTTTTATTACAAATACTGTCATATGCATTTCAATACCCAAGGCTTATACATTATCTAGTTAGGTAAATATTCTCTGCATGGCAACAACGAAAAGGCTTTCAATGCTGGTAATTCTTTAACAGTATGCTTATTAAAGCTTACTGGCATCTTACAATCTCCGACAAGCTTACCTGATGCTCATTAAATCATTGCTACTTAAAGAGATCAACAGGGCACTGTGACAGCATGCATTTCCTGAATAATAAGACGCATAAATCAACAGTATAAAAATATGACAGAAAACCAGAACATTCTGCAAAATCAAGGACAGATGAAAAGCCACAGTTGTACTTGTGGTCTACCTTGGATGGGGGAATACTCTGCACACTTACACTGCATAACTGCTCCTTGCCTTCCTTGGACACATCCAGAGCCACTACAATGGGGAGTGGAGTGTAACAAGTATGTCACAATTTGAAATGTCTCTGGCTGACAGTGATGGCTCTGACACTCATACCTCCCAACTTCAGAGCAAGAAATCTGGACAAAGCCATACATAGAACTAGAAGTGGGACACAGGCCCAAAAATAAGGACACTTTTTAAATATTGCTCTTATAAACTTAGATAATAGAACAGTAGTAGGTCTTGCATTAGTACGAATTTTCTGAAGGGTATAAAATCTGAAACTCAAATGTCTGCCATTATTTTCTAACTTCAATCTTTAATGACTTGCCACTAATATGCCAATTTTATGAAAAACAGACCAAAAATGTGATGCAAAAATATAAAGTTGCCACACAATACAGCTGGGAACCTGTCAAAAAAGGGACACCTTTTTAATATTAACACTGTTAACTTGAGCAGCTAACAAAATAAGAGCATCTACATGCATTTCTGAAATAAAAGTAATCTATAACTCTGATCATTACAGTTATATATAATTGTAAACCCTCCACGTTTTCTTCCAAAATTGCCATTTTGAGGAGGGATTATTAGGGGAGAGCAACATTTTGAGCCAAAATTGGGGACAACTGAGAGGTTTGGATATTTCTAATTCTACAAAGCGATTTGCACTTACCTCTCAACCTCTTAATGCAGGAAATCTGGACAAGGCCAAATATATTGGGGGAACATACAAACACTACTAAAAATTGCTCTTGTATAAACTTAAGACAGTTGATAGAATAACAGGTCTTGCATTAGCATGCATTTTTCTGAAGGTTATGACGTCTGAAACTCAATGTCTGTCATTTAGTGACTTCATTCCTAAATGATTTGCTAGAAAACCACAAATTTTATGAGGAACAAACCAAAATTAAGAAGCAAATATCTATTCATTTTGCAAAAATATGGACAAATGAGAGGTATAGTTCAAACGGGGCTGTCTGAGTTTGCTACCCTTCCCCCCCTCACAAAATCATGGTCGAATGGAGCCTCCCCCCTGCAGCCATTCCAACGTCCCATTCCTTGGTCATTTTGCCCCATTTACCATAAACACTGTAATGTGTATACTGCTTTACTTCTGCAATGATTTAGATTTCATTTGAAAGCTTTATTTTGCATTTTACAGCACAAACCCTAACAGATATCTGTTAAACAAAGCAATGCAGTCTCACAATGAAAATAGATTTAGCATTAAAACTTCTCTGCTCTTGAAACTCACATGCTTTTTAACAGCACTGAAACCCACATTCAAAGAAAATACATTTTGCCAGTGGTAGATAAAGATTAACTCTGGGCTGTTTTCAAAATCAAAGGCCCCTTGAACATGAAACATACACATGCTCTTTGATACACCTTCCTGGCTGTATTACATTATATTCCTTGTGCAATACAGTACAGTTGTTAGAGGGCATTTTAAATTTATTGTTTTGAACATTTTTCCAGTAAACAATGAAACAAAATGCATGCACCAATGACAAAACTGCCCAATTCAGAACATTTCCATCATAAAACGTCTACTCAGCCTTCTATAGTCCACCAATATCAGTAAATATGCACAAACTCTGAAGTAGTAAAATCCACATTAAAGAAGTCTGTCACTAATAAAGAGGTTGCTGCTAGCAAACAACTTTATATGTCATTGTTTCATCTACAAATACAGTGCCTGTTGCCCTTGAAGAATAAATTGCTTATGCTGCATGCATTAAAAAATTATACGCTAGTAATACCGCAATAAGGAATGGATAGCAAACTGATAACAGGTTCATAGTTACTAGGTATCTTTGCCAAAAAGGACTACAGCATCCACCCCCTTTATAACACAGTACAGTATCAGCAATACATCTACCTACTGTGGGAGTAGAACCCACAGCCTTCTGCATCAAAAGCAAGTACACTACCTGTTGTGCTATTAACAATGCAAGCAAATTTACCATAAGCAACACTAAACTTTTGTTCCCCTGCAGCTCTCAGCTCCTTGTAAAATCTACTCGACATTCAGCTGTATCTCTGAACTTTGCAGCACAAGAAATCTGGAAAAAGCCAAAATTTATTGGGGGGGAACAAAAGGCCAAAAACCAGGAACACATTTTAAACATTGCTTGTATAATGTTGGAAAGTTGCTAAAATAAAATGCTGTGTTACCACCATACATTTCACTGCCACGTCTTGAACCCAGAGGACCCTGTGCAAAACAGTCAGAGAAACATACCACTATACCAAATCAGCTTAAACAGATGAAGACAAACTTAAATGGCTACTATTTAGTGAATTCAGTTCTCACCATAGCTGTCAATCTCTTAGCAAAAAACACATGAAAAAAGCCAATAATGTGGGAATACAGCTGCCAAACATATTCAGTGAATTCAGTTCTCACCATAGCTCTCAACCTTAGCACAAAATACCTGGACGAGGCCAATAATGGGGGAATACAGTCCCAAAAATATGGGCAAATTTCAAATATCCATGTTATAAACTTAGACAATTGCTAGAATAAAAGGTTTTGTTTTACCATGTACTTTATATGAAGTCTGAAATTCAAATGTCTGTTATTTTTAAACATTTGTTAACTAGGAAACTAGTCTGACTTGGAACAAAACAAAGCCAATTTTCAGCAGAGCAGGCAGAAACACTCCAGACACATCTTTGTAAGGGATGGGAGGACATACAGACTCCACACAGAAGGCACCCCAGCCAAGAATCAAACCAGAAAACCTGTAGCTGTTAGGCAACAATGCTACCAGTGCACCACTGCACTACAAACCTTTGCAAGGAAATATGAAGATACAGAAACCACAGATTTTATGAGGAACTGAACAAATATGAGGCAAAAATCTGCATTTTTTTACAAATAGTGGTGGGTAGGGAATTCAGGTCCTTGCCACCTGCATCCAAGGTACAGAGTTCAAGCCTGAGCATTTCTACCCACCACTATGTGTTAACAAGGGCATTACACACACACACACACACACACACACACACACACACACACACACACACACCCCTACCTGTAAATGGGTCTGGAAGCAGTAAACCAGATCCAACTCCATTGTCTCAACCTGCACTCAACTTAATGCTTCTCTGCAAGAGCTTAGAACTCAACTCACCTCTCTCTTGATTGGTCCTGTCTGCGGATCAAGCAGTCTGGAGCTCCTCTGTTCTGTGAGTTCATCTACCGCACAGATTCCTGGGCATCTGCGTGGCAGAAAATACCTTCTCTGCATCTGGACTGCTGACTCAGGCAGTCAGAGTTTGCACAGATTCCTGGGCAGTGTGAGCGTGTCTGTGCATGCGCAGCAGTTCTGGTACTCATTAAAAAAGAAACATTTTGTTTTTTAAAGTTTATGTTTCATGTTATTTCTTTTATTTCTAGGTGGGAGGGCTGCAGTCCTGCAGTCCGATAGCACGAGCTGCCCCTGCATACTTCATACACGTCCACGTCTTTGTCTTTTTTACTTTGAATCCTTACCACATACTTCCATTTTCATGCCTTCTTTTCTGCTATTCCACTTTTGCTTTCTCTTAATTTATCTGCATATGTTTTCCTTTCTGTCTCACCACTACTCTTCAAGAATGCCTCTGTATCCTCCTTTTGTATTTTCTCCATAATGTCCCCCCAGAAAACATCTCCTTCATTTTCTGGCTCACTCTGTACCACCATTTCTGTAAGCAAATCATCCCGCAACCCTCCCGACTGGAGGGTTTTAATTATACATCAACAGTTTGCTGACTTGTCTCCATCAAACAGATTTCTTGGAAACAATTCCTCAGAATCCTGCACACATTCTATGGTCTCAATATTTGCATTTTCCTCCATTTTATTCACTACTCCATCATCTCTTTCTCTCTGTATCTGCCTCCCTGTTTTTCCGGGCCTCCTCTGTGCCTGGAATGACAACAGGAAATGCTCCTCCAAAACTGGTCCTACTTACGAGTATGACAAGTAGGGGGAGTTCCATGATGCTATGGCCAAATATCCCCTAGTAGCAGAAATACCACTTTGGGTCTCCACTGAAAGGATGCAACTAGTGTAAGGGGACTAACCCAGTCAACAAAAGATGAATAATAAAAAAAATAAATAAAAAGCTGGTTAGGAGTTTGAGCAAATACACACTTACTTGCAACTTCTTAAGGAAGAAATTTATGAGGTATTTCATACTGACCAGGGAACAGACTGGTATGTTATCAAGATTGAAACAGCTTGCGTTTTTGATCCTAAAATATGCTCTGCATATCTCTTCAAGGGTGATTACCTACATAATATGGACCTGATACTTTGTATTGGGAAGTTTGGAGGTGAAAGAGAAAAGATACAACTGACTTTATCTACATGGATGTTAGCTATACTGCCAGGGTCTGAGTGGATGACACCACTGGCAATAAGCTCAGTGTAACACTGGGCATTACTTATGAGGGTTTTTATACAATTAAAACGTTTCTTCTGGTTATCCACATAGCACCTTTTAGTTTGTAATTAGTTTTGTAGAATTTTATCTTGCTCTGGGCAGAGGTTCTTTGTTAATTCTTTTCAGGTTAAGTAAAACATGCTGACTTTTTGTTCTATTCTTTACTTTTACAAGCTCTTTTCTTTTATTGCAGAATTTATTTATAACAAAGTTTCACCAGAAGGATTTACTTTGAAACATATCATTGTATTTGTGGAAAACTGGAAGATAAGCATCTAACCAAGAGTTCAGATGGGAGTATAAACTTTGAGTGTATGCGTCAGTATTTTCTAAAAAATCACTGAGGAACGGGGGACTGTTGAGCCATCTTAAGTCACCATCAAGAGCAAGGAAACTGGCATTTTACAGGTCCGTAAGTAATATTTTTGCATTCAAACAGTGACCATATGCAACTATTGGACACAAGATATGTTTACCTGTACTACTTCTCATATGATTTATGCTGCTTCATTTGATAAAATTGAAACCTTTTCTGTAGGAAACTATAACAAAGAATGCAGAATCATTTATATTCAGCAAAAAGAAAGGAAGAATATAATGTATTATATAAGGATTCAATGGCTTGTAGCAATTTTATCTTTTATTCATTATCTGAGTTGGAGAGAATATGCTTGGACACCAGAAGTGGGGATAGTAGGTTTAAGTTAGATGTTAAAGTGAGCTGACAACTTGAATTCACTACAAATGGGTTCCCTGAATTAAACAAAACAGTGTCTATGAAGCCAGGATTAAAAGCTAAGAAGTGAAATATAGCACTATCACTTTAAACGATGAATAACTGAGTGATTGCATAATTATGAGGTTCATAAATTAGTAGTAGGCTAACTGCCCTTGTGGGCCATTTCAAGCCTAGCCAATTATCCCAAGAGAGAATCAAACCCTGCACCTTTTGTCTGTAAGGTAAACACCTTAACCATTATACCAACCCTCCCACTACTTAGTTAAGATTTGAAAATAATTATGCAGTATTTTGTAAATGCAAGTTTGTCTGGCTAACTATATTACTGTTATGGGATGAAAGCATTTACTAACCTGTGTAATTATTATTTTAATAAAGTACATTGGACTCTTTCAGTATTCCAGTGCCTACATCTTTGTTTTACTTTCTTTGAGTACTAGAAACATTTGTTTATCTACAGAGTGTTTTAATATAGATATAGATATATATATATATATATATATATATATATATATATATATATATATATATATATATATACAGTGGATATAACATGTGTACACACCCCTGTTAAAATACCAGTATTTGTGATATAAAAAAAGGAGACCATAATAAATCATTTCAAAACTTTTCACGCCTTTAATGTGACATATAACCTGTACAATACAATTAAAAAATAAACAAATCTGTTAGGGGAAAAAATATAAAAAATAAAAAACATACAATAAGCTGGTTGCATAAGTGTGCACACGCTTAAACTAATACTTTGTTGAAGCACCTTTTGATTTAATTTTTAATTAATTCTTGGGTAGAAGTCTCCACTTGGCAATATTTGCCCACTCTTCCTTACAAAAGAGCTCCAAATCTGTCAGATTACAAGGGTATATCTTGTGCAACAGCCCTCTTCAGGTCACGCCACAGATTTTCTATTGGATTTAGGTCTGGGATTTGGCAGGGCCATTCCAAAACTTTAATTTCTTCTGGTGAAGCCATTCTTTTG
>NC_056751.1:9558379-9600879 GCF_019279795.1 Protopterus annectens
CATCCCTAAGTAAAAGTGTGATTAAAGTTCATGAAATAAGTGTTGTTTCAGCTTTTGATGTTTGCCAAGATTACTCTTCTCAGCACCCGATATGTACCAAGACTTGCCTCCTTCTGCAAATCATGTAAGGTTAGACATATTGATAGCATATTTCTTTATCACTCCCGTTACTCCAACTCCTATATGTGTGTCTTTATTCCATAGTGCTCTTGTTTCAGCTAACATAGTCTGGTACTTTATGACATTATATATCTCAGTATGCAGGATGCTGTAATCGCTAGCTGTAGCTATTTCAACAATTAATGCTGCTTTTGCCCTTTTCGCTTAGATTACAATATCAGACATTTTTGACTGTTGGTATTTCCTGTGTGATTACTTCATTTCCAGTATTTTTTGTGGTTCATATTTCCAGTGCTTCTCAGCTACCTATAAGTTGTAGTGTATGGATAATCCTTCAGTCTAACAATTTTTTCCACATAATCGTGTCTTTTGGTGTATACAGTCTCAGTCATGAGCATACTACAGCCAGCAACAAGATGTGGAACTGCTTCTAGTTTCATGCTACAGAACCTACATTTGTTTGTATCTTCTGGAGTTTTCTATATTATTTCTAAAGGATCACGTACAGTGCTATCTTTAGAGATCATTTAAATTAATTTATCCTTAGCCATCCTATTTGCTTCACTAGTACTGGAACATGGCAGGAACTTTAGCTAGTAATAATTAATACCCAAACAATAGAGGACTGACCATGGGAAGGAAAAAAAAAGTAGCAGCTGTGGCTAACTTGCTTCCTGGGAGAAAAGGAGACAACAGTCTTCAACCTGCTGCACTGGCATCCATGGTGCAGGCAAGAAAAGACAGCAGCAACTACCAACAGCAAGAAGGTTTCAAAACAGGCTCATAAGTCATAAGCCTGATAGGTGCAGGCAGTCACCACATACTTTACCTTTAGAAGACATGAGGTGATTATGGGTAAGGCAATTACAAAAGCTCCTTGCCCTACAGTATGACAACAACCAAGAACCCAGTACCTAGCTCAAGTCTACAAAAAGAGAATAAAAAGATAAAAAGCAACTCAAGAAATAAACACCTGCAGTCATTTTGTGTATGTGTTTGTTGGGCAGTCAAAAATGTCTATACATCCTCATCAGCTCTTTCATGCTAGAACCAGAATACTAGTACCAGTCACTTTAACATTATTAATGATTAGCAAGTGGAAAGGCGGCCGCTGTGATGCAGCAGTTACCATTGTCGCCTCACAGCAAGAGGCTCTCCGGTTTGATCCTCGGCTGGGATGCCTTCTGTGCGGAGTCTGCATGTCTTCCCTGTGGACACGTGCATTTCCTCTGGGTGCTCCGGTTTCCTCCCAAAGACATGCTGTAGGTGGATTGGACACTCTAAATTGGCCCTAGGTGTGAGTGTGTGTGCCTTCTGTGGAAGGTTGGGTGCCGGGCTGGCAACTCGACACTGTAAAAACTCCACTGCCAATCATGAGTGAACAGGTGATCTGCTGTGGCAACCCCCAACCGGGAAAAGCCGAAAGAAGAATGATTAGCAAGTGAAGCAAGCATTACAGCATAATCCTGACAAGAAAGGAAGGGAAGGGTGATGAGCTAAACTGACAGTAGTGTAAAAGGAAGATTATACACAGCAGTCTGTCTTTATACTGCAAACTATAACCAAGTGATAGCCACTCTGCATTACTAGCAAGTGGGCATGTGCCAAAATAACCATCCCATAAAGCTTTGGAATAGGAAATAAATGCAATAACACTCTCAAAACTAGTATCAGATCATTTCAACATGTGGTGAGAATTTCCCACATTTTAAAATAACTCAAAAACTCACAAAATTAAAAATAGAAAAACAAAAGTTCTGTCCAAATTCAGTCCTGGAACACAGGAGCCAGAAAACCAGTGAGGCAACAATGGGATTTTTTTAAGCTGTCTTTACTTTTGTATCTTTTTTTTTTACACCCTGCAATACTACACTGTACCAAGAAAAAGCAAACATTGTTATAAAATGAAACACTGAAGGACTACATACATTAATACATGTAAAATGGGAAAATGGCTACCCTCACCTGTAAACATACAACTGCACATATAATTTAAAAAAGGAATAACTAACTATGCTGTAGGTTGAATAGCCCAAGACAGGCAAACAGCGTTCAAGCTGGCAGCACCACTAGACTCACTCAATCTGGTATGATTTTGCTAGATGGACTAGCTCAGCCACAACTGCATGGAATGTTCACCGGCTGGGTAAAAAGGATTAAAATTCTGTGACTCAATACCACACAACAACCTTTGCCTGAGTATCTCTTCAACAAAAGTCCCTAATTTTAAGGGCCGTGATTTAACTTGTCATTAAAAATAGGAGATCTCAGAAGATGTGTGCACACTCATGCGTGTGCATGTGTGTGTGTTGGGTAGCAGCATGTAAAAAAAAACATGGTCAAGAAAACAAGTTTTGTGGATTACGCAGCACAATAAGATTTTGGGCTTATAAAAGAAGCTTTATATTTCAGCAGGTGTGATTTTCTTAAAAATTATAATACAATGCTCACCACCTGGAACTAATTTTGCAGCTACATGCCAGCGAAGCACTCGTAAAATGACATTGCACAACATATACTTAATAAACAACCACCCATAGTGCCCATGAAGTGTATCTTCATACGCACGGTAATTTTCAGCACACTAACCTTCACATACACACTGTTTGGCACAGCCCTATTTCTTTAACAAATAATTCACTATTGACAGAAATTTATAATAGAATAATGTTAACAATAAAAAAAATATATATATCCTCAACTCAAATCAGATAAACTGCCCAGAATCTGGCAGATAAAAACTTATGACAGTGACTGGATTACACTAAATGCCTTGGATTTTACAATTATTAACAACATTTTCTCCTTTATGGATGAAAACTTCAGTATCTAATCTGCCACTCAAAAAAGTCCAGGAGCACCAATCCCTCCACCAACACATATGCAGACATGGTTGCATGTTTCACGTGTCTTCACCAAAGCACTCACCCTCAAAAATAAGGAGCACTTACCAAATCTATTTCTTTGTGTAAAAGTTCACTTTAATTCTTATTCAAATAAACCGTATTCCATTCCTTAATCAGAAACAACATCCCCTTTAAGTTTCAAATGCATCTCATTGCAAAAATCTGACAAATACTGCTTTCACTGCTTTGTCCTTTCCTGTGTCAACAATCTCTTTTTTAAAAGAATTTAAACTTGCTTTTCTTAAAACAAAAGCTAAACAGCAAAATATTAATTACATTTAAAACTGTCAACAAATCTTCATCAAAGTGGCAGTACCAAACTCCATCTCAAGAGTTGCTAGGACTGTTCGTCAGTCTCCTCATCTAGGTTACTCTCATTCTGCCTCACTTCTTACTCGTTATCTGCCTATTGCCATATAACACTAAAACCAGATGTGCAAACCTGTCATGTCTATTGCTCTCTGTCTAACCTATGACTGTAATAAATTATTAATTTCAGTTTTAAACGTGTAAGTGCTTCTGTCTGCATTCACTCTTCACAATGCACTATATACTATGCTGTTTTATTTCTTCAACAATAAGTACTTTTATAAAGCAAACATTACATGAAATGTGTAAAAACTAAAGCACGCATAAATTAAAAAAACAGAGCACCAGAATCTCCCAACCTAGGTGCAAAACAAAGTTTCATTAAAGCTGTCCGACACAATCTCACGTGATGAATGTGCATTGGGCAGCTAAAAGATTATCATTACTCACATATAAGCAGCAGTTACAGGAACCCTCAATTTGCACACATAAATGCCACAGCAACTGAATGACCTATCTTGTAGCCCTCTTTCTAAAGGCCCTTCAGATGTATCTGGAGATGTGCTTCCTTTGGATATATGTGCTGTACAATGCCCTAGACTTCCTAGCTTGCAGGACTCAAAACTGCAAATAATTCATAGTGGTTGCATGCATAGATTCCAGGGGAAACTGTACCATGCATGTAAATGATCACATCCTCTATCATTAAAGCCTTTCTTGGATGTGTTTATTGGTGCAAGAAGGGATTTGAGTATATGAAGTTATCTCCAGAATTCCAGAAAAATAAAATGCATACCATGTTTAATGGTAAAAGTGGAACTAAAAAGTATGGAGCTTTTCTCCCCGGGCCTCCGCTGAAAATGGACCCACGTCCAGTCGGACACTCCCGGTCAACAAATTTAAATAAAATAAAATAAATAAAAAATAAATAGTAATTGGCTGCACATGTACATCCCTGATAAACATTGTGTGGACTCAAGGACTCCTGATCGTACTAGGCATACCTGACAACAAAATAAACAGACTTGCAGTAAGTGTTTTTCATGACCTCGTACAAGTTTCTTCATGTTCAGTCTATTCTATGGCCCTGGTGTCATCCAAGTCCATACAACTTAGGGCACATACAACACAGCACTTTGTTTGGAATCACAGAAGTAATTTTATATAGTACCTTTTGTAAAAACACATTTATTTCCTGTAGCTCCATCTGACTTTTTACAAACAAAGCCAAACAACAATAACATACTTCCTGTCAACATTTCTGCAGCTTATCTAGGAATTTTAGTTAAGACACTCAAACTACTAGTGTCCCTGAACCTACCAATCAATCCTGCTCAGCTCATTCATCTAAAAATCAAACAGTTCGCATTTTATTCTTGTCTTGAAGTGGTTCAGATCATTCTGCAACACAATGCAATTAATGCAAATACATAAAAACTTCTGTGCTTGGACAGAAAAGCTCTTTACTTTCAATAAATACTAACATTTTACATTTAGGCTACACCATGGCTTGCTGATTTGTGCTGCTTTACAATACTTGACCGCTCATCTTGCCTCTGTGAATAACTCGTTTCAAATCCACGCGCTCCACCAACAGTTTGGAGTTCTCTTTACTGGTTTTACCCCTTGTCACCAAAGTTACATTGGGACTTCGGCCACTGCACGTAACTTCCTGACACTGAGCCGCACACCACCTGGGCTCTGTCGCCTGCCATCCCTATTTCTTTATCTCCACAACACCGACACAGCAACTCCAAAAAGCAATCAGCTACAGCAAACTATTAACTGAAACTATGGTTGACAGATTATAAACAACGACTGTTCGAGTTCTCAAAACACCCTCAGTTATCCAACAGCCTTGACAAAGGGGCTAACACCCTAGCGGGACTCCCGCTTTGAATTAAACAGCATCGTTTCTGTAAGAAAAGAAAAACACTATAAATGTAAACCACACACTCACTGTATTAGGCGTTGCTGGTTTCGGTCCCCCGTCACTTTCCCCTTCTTCCATCTCCAGATCCTGCTGTCCCAAACCGTTTGGCACCTCTTCGATCTGGTCACCCATTCAAAGACGGGAACTGTAGCTGCCAGCCCGAAAGAGTAAGGCGGCAACCATGGTCAGCCACTCTGCCCCGCGACAGCCATGTCCCAATCCTGCCGCGTGTACCGATTCTCCGCAATCTTTCTCCAACTGCTGCCACCACAACAAACTCCTAATAGTGCAACAAATAATCAACAGAATAAAGAGAGAACGAGCGCCGTCCCTATACTGCTTCCAGCTGCTGACGCGATACCGTTCCGTCTAGTCTCTCTTGTCAACGTTGCTGCTGTCACCGCTGATCGCCTCGCCTTCCCTTCAATACAAACTACCAGGAATAATTTTACTGCTTGGCTCTTAGAAACATAAACATTGTTCGACATCACATATCAATTAGTGCGGGAGTAATAACACATTCCATTGATGTCCTTCAGGGTGACGGACTGCCACAACAACCTTAGTAAATTCTAGCTGCAATGGAAGAACCAACGATACTCACTTAATTTCTTTCTTCCGAAATTCCACCTGGCGGAAGACAGGTGGGCAGTGCCGCAGCCGGTACTGTGTGGCAGGAGTTCACAATCCAACCCCCTGTCAGATTATAGCATTTGGTACCGCCCTTTGCACTTGTGTTTTTTAACTTGTCCCATGCAGAGTCGTACAGATGAGGCGGTGAGGTGTTTGTTGTCATTATGCCAGACGTCGCAAGGTTGTTACTTGTAATACCAGCCTCTCTTGAGTCAAGAATTACCAAGGTAATCAATGACAGACATAGACGTTGAGACTTTTTAAACTTTGATACTGTTCACTCAGAACATTGTCAAACTTAGGATGTCCTTCTTGAAGAATGGGACCTTTAGCTGTTGCCTTTGTATGTTTTATTTATTTATTTATTTTATTTTACATTTGTTGACCGGGCTAGTCTAGCTGGATATATGTCCATTTTCAGTAGAGGCCCGGGGAGAAAAGCTCCAGTAAACAGAGGTATACAATACAATATTAAGTAGAGAGGTAATTAGTACAGGAAATAAAGCATTATAAACAGAGCAAAAGGAGAACAGCATAATCAGAGCATTAACTAAAAGTAAACGTAGAGAGATGTGCAGAATAACATCATTTTTTTTTTTTTTTTTTTTTTTTTTTAGTATGTAACAGATAAGCTATTTCTCAGTGGATCCAGCAATAGGGCAATCATATCATAGGTATAAGGAACATAAGCAGATAGAGAGGAGGACACAGAGTTAGTCAGGTTTATTGCAGGATCAAAGCCAGTATTTCTTTAGGTGAAGTTTCAGTTGTCTTTTAAAAAGTGGGAGAGAAGACAGTGCTAGGATATCAGAGGGAAGTTTGTTCCACTTCTTTCCAACAGTGTTGGAAAAGAGAGAGTCACCTGAAGAGTTATTGGGTTTGGTCATTTTTATAAGTAATTTATTAGAAGAACGTAGTTGTTTCAAATTATTATATGGTGAGATGAGGTTGGAGAGTATAGGTGTTTTAGTTGGATGATGTAGGATCTTATGAGTTATTAAGAATTGTTGAAGTAGAAGTTGGTTAGGAAGTTCTAGCCAGCCTAGTTGTTTTAGGTTCAGGCAGTGGTGAGTTCTAAATGGGGAACCTGTAGCAAATCTAGCAATGTTGTGGTAGGATGTTGAGAGTTTCTTAAGGTTGTTTTTTGAAAGATTTGTGTATATGGGGCAAGCATATAGAAGAGTAGAGATAAGGTGAGATCTGGCTAGTGTGGTTCTTGTTTCAGGTGTAAGGAAGGAAGGGTTTGATTCTATAAAGGGATCCAATTTTTTTATTCACTAGTTTTATTGTCGTATTGATGTGAGAGTCAAAGCTAAGATTGTTGTCAATAGTAATTCCTAGAAGTTTTGTAGTGGAATCTGGAGAAATAAGAGTATTATCACTGGAAGTAAGAGTGAAGTCTAGTGGGGTTGATTTACGGGAAGATGAGAACAAGAGCAATTTGGTTTTCTTGGGGTTAAGGAGTAGGCAGCGGTCAGAGAACCGTTGCTCGACAGTGGTAAAGGCTTGTTGTGTGAGTACTTGGAGTTCAGTTTGAGATTTAGCAGAGCAGATTACAGTAGAATCGTCTGCGTATTGTATGCAGGTAGTATTTGGGATAGCTAATTGGAGGTCGTTAATAAAGATAGAAAATAGAAGGGGGTCTAGGATAGAACCTTGAGGTACACCTAAAGAGATAGGAAGGAGATTAGATAATGAATTTTTCCAAAGAACTGCTTGTTGACGATTTTCAAGGTAAGATGTGAACCAGGTTAGGGAAAGAGGATCAAGTGAGAAAGATTTAAGTATATGTATCAGAAGTTTGTGGTTAACCATGTCGAAGGCTTTAGATAAGTCAATAAAGACTGAAGATGAAAGGTTATTATTGTTGCGGTTATAGTTAATGGAGTTGGTAAAGGAGAGAAGTGCTGTGGTAGTACTGTGGGAGGATCTGAATCTGTGTTGGCAGTTAGCAAGTAGGTTGTTTTGCAGAAGGTGGTTAAGGAGTTGCTTATGGATACATTTTCCATGATTTTAGCTATAGGTGATAAAAGTGCTATGGGGCAAAAGTTAGAATAGTCATTAGATTTACCCCCTTTGTGTAGTGGGATGATGTGAGATATTTTCCAAGTTGAGGGGAAAATTCCTTCATTTATGGATCTATTTATCAGAATGGAAATAGGATAGGCAATTGCTTTGGCTCCAATTTGCAGGAATTCTGCAGGAAGTTTATCTGCAGAGGGGGTGCTAGGTCTTAGTTTTTGGATCAGTGATAGGATAAAGGAGGTAGATACTGGTTGTAAGTGAAAGGAAGGTGGATTTAAAGTAGGTAAAAGTAGCTTAGAGGTGTCAGGAGCTAGGTGACTAGCAAGAGTTTGGATAGTATTAGTAAAAAATGTATTAAAGTCGTTGGCTATTTGTGTGTGATTCTCAGGGTTAGAGTCTTGAGGGTTAGGTTTGATAGACTGGCCTGGGGATAAAAGATTTTTAATGCTGGCCCAGTAGTTTTTAGGTTCCTTTTTGTAGGTTTGTTGTGTTTGTAGGTAATATTTTTTTTTTGTCAGCAAGGATGGCTATTTTTGTTTTGTTTCTAAGCTCTCTGAAGTTTTGGCGGTCAGTTAAGTTTTTAGTGGTTCGCCATTTAGCCCAAGATTTGTTTCTGAGGATCATTATTTGTCTGGTATTGTTGGTCAACCAGGGTGCTGCTTTGGTTTTAATTCTGATAGTACGACTAGGGGCGTGGTGATCAAGGATGGCTAAGAATGTGGAATTAAAGTGTTCAACTGCTTCATTAAGTGGGAGATTTTTTAGTGGGGACCAATTGCATTGTGTTAAGTCAGTTAGAAAAAGGTCAGAGTTAAAATTCTTTTTTGAATGTAGTGTTCTAAAAGTGGTTGGTAAAGTTAGTTTAGTTTTATGTCTAATTACGTAAGTAGGTGAGTGATCACTTAGATCATCTGGTAGGGTACCTGTTTGGTAGGATTGTTCAGGGGTATTAGTGAGAATCCAGTCTAAGGTGGTCTCATTGTTGCTGGTTTTGTTAGTTCTAGTGGGACAATTAATGAGTTGTGTGAAGCCATGTAGGTTTATATGGGTGGTAGGATTTGTGTTATTACAGGAGTTTCAATGTGTGAATAAACAATTTCTTCTTTGCCACATAAACAGTCCATACACTGATGCTGGAAAAAAGGATTGGAGAAACTTGTTTACTGTGGCCAGTTAAACCATTAAACCAACCAGTCCGATTAATTACTAGATGTGCACAGAAGGCAGGACGTGGTAAGAGTTCTGTAAGGCCAACAAGCAAAACAATCAAACTTAAGTTCGTTGACATAACAAAAACAGTCAATCCCAATGAATGAAGAAATCCTACAGTATCTCTCAACTTCTTTGCTCAAGAGCTCTGAACAAAGCCAAAACTAATGGGGGACAAAGTCTCCAAATTAGCCATGATTATTAAATATTACTATAATTAAACGTTAATAGAACAACATGTTTTGCATCAACATGCATTTCCCGAATAATAAGTATGAAACTATAATGCTTGGCATCACTGACTAATAATAATACTCAGTAATTTACCAGAAAAATCAAACATTTTATGAGAGGCAGGGAAAACAACAGTAAACTGTCAGTTGACCTTAACTCAAGCAACTAGAAAAAAAAATCGAAGAATTATAGTACAATTTTGATATGTTGCACTTTCTGCCCCACCCCACCCCCTGCAGAAGCATACCTTATGTTTTTAAAGTTTTGAAGTTTTAAAAAGGAAGATAGGAATAAATTCCCTCTCTCCCCAACCTAAGAACAAGTCAAACCAAACAAATAGTATAGGGTACAGTATGAGTCAGGCCTATTTTTAATAGTAACTCTCAAGCAACCAAAAACTACAGTTACCCAACATGTACCAATCCCCATGGCGGCCAGTTAACGGAGAGTTTACTGTAGGAGGCAAAATCGGGGACATTCTGGAAAATCAGAGACAGTTAAGAGGTATAGATCCTGCCAAGCCACTTGCTGCAGTTCCCAGGCTTATGCCAAACATACTGCTCAAACTTGATCACACAAGCATTCACTCCATTTGCCAGACAGACTCAGGGCCCAGTGCCCAATGCTTGACTGGATTCTTCTTCTTCTTTCGGCTGCTCCCATTAGGGGTCGCCACAGCAGATCAACTGTTTCCATTTCCTCCTGTCCTCTGTAGCTTGCTCTGTCACACCAACCACCTGCATATCCTCTCTCACCACATCCATAAACCTTATCTTAGGCCTTCCTCTTTTCCTGTTACCTGGCAGCTTCATCCTTAGCATCTTTTTCCCAATATACTCTGCATCCCTCCTCAGCACATGTCCAAACCAACGTAATCTTGCCTCTCTGGCTTTGTCTCCAAACCTTCCAACCTGGGCTGACCCTCTAATATACTTATTCCTAATCCTGTCCATCCTCGTCACACCCAGTGCAAATCTTAACATCTTCAGCTCTGCCACGTCAAGCTCTGACTCCTGCATTTTTGTCAACGCCACTGTCTCCAACCCGTATAACATAGCTGGTCTCACTACCCTCTTGTAGACCTTCCCTTTCAATCTTACTGGTACTCGTCTATCACAAATTACTCCTGACACTCTTCTCCACCCACTCCATCCTGCCTGTACTCTCTTCTTCACCTCTCTTCCACACTCACCATTACTCTGAACTGTTATTCCCAAGTACTTAAACTCATTCACCTTCGCCACCTCTACTCCCTGCATCCTCACCATTCCTCTATCCTTCCTCTCATTCAGACACATATATTCGTCTTAGTCCTGCTGACCTTCATTCCTCTTCTCTCTAGAGCATATCTCCACCTCTCCAGGGTCTCCTCCACCTGTTCCCTACTCTCACTACAGATCACAATGTCATCTGCAAACATCATAGTCCACGGGTACTCCTGTCTGATCTCGTCTGTCAACCTGACCATCACCATTGCAAATAAGAAAGGGCTCAGAGCTGATCCTTGATGTAATCTCACCTCCACCTTAAACACATCCGTCACTCCCACGGCAGACCTCACCACTGTCACACTACCCTCGTACATATCATGTACCACTCTTACATACTTCTCTGACACTCCCGACTTCCTCATACAATACCACAACTCCTCTCTAGGCACCCTGTCATATGCTTTCTCTAAATCCACAAAGACACAATGCAACTCCTGACCTTCTCTGTACTTATCCATCAACACTCTCAGAGCAAACATTGCATCTGTAGTACTCTTTCCTGGCATGAAACCATACTGCTGATCACTAATCATCACCTCCCTTCTTAACCTAGCTTCCACTACTCTTTCCCATAACTTCATGCTGTGACTGATCAGTTTAATCCCTCTGTAGTTACTACAGCTCTGAACATCACCCTTATTCTTAAAAATCGGTACCAAAACACTTTTTCTCCATTCCTCAGGCATCCTCTCACTTTCCAAGATTTCATTAAACAATCTAGTTAAAAACTCCACTGCCATTTCACCTAAACACCTCCATGCTTCCACACGTATGTCATCTGGACCAACAGCCTTTCCGTTCTTCATCCTCTTCATAGCTATCCTTACTTCCTCCTTGCTAATCCACTGCACTTCATGATTCACTATCTGCACATCATCCAACCTTCTCTCCCTCTCATTCTCTTCATTCATCAACCCCTCAAAGTACTCTTTCCATCTGCTCAACACACTCTCCTCGCTTGTGAGTACGTTTCCCTCATTATCCTTTATCACCCTTACCTGCTGCACATCTTTACTAACTCGGTCCCTCTGTCTAGCCAATCGGTACAGGTCCTTTTCTCCCTCCTTAGTGTTCAACCTTTTATACAACTCTTCATACGCCTTATTCTTAGCCTTCGCCACCTCTCTCCTTGCCATGCACCTCATCTCCTTATACTCTTGTCTACTTTCTTCATCTCTTTGACAATCCCACTTCTTCTTCACCAACCTCTTCCTCTGTATACTCTCCTGTACTTCATTCCACCACCAGGTCTCCTTGTCCTCCTTCCTCTTTCCAGATGTCACACCAAGCACCCTTCTAGCCATCTCTCTTACTAGCTCTGCTGTAGTTACCCAGCTATTCGGTAACTCTTCACTGCCATCCAGTGTCTGTCTTAACTCTTCCCTGAACATCACCTCACAGTTACCCTTTTTCAATTTCCACCATTTGAATGCTTGGCTGGATTAAGGGACCAAATTGTCTAAGGCCATTCCTCCCTCCATCAGAATCCCTCCCCCCTGCAAAAAAGGACTTAAGCATGCATACCTCTCAACTGTACAGATTTTTGCAGAATACCCAGATTTTCGACTCATATTTTGGTGTGTTTCTCAGTAAAATTGTGGCTTTCTGGCAAATCATTGAGGACTTAAGTCAGAAAATAATGACATACATTTGAGATTTAGACTTCATATCCTTCAGACAATTCATGCTACTGCAAAACTTATTCTATCAACATTCTAATTTTGAAAGAGTAAATATTTAAAACTTGTCCCTATTTTTGGCCTGTGTCACTCCATTAATTATGGCTTTGTCCAGATTTCTTGCTGTAAAAGGTTGAGAGGTGTGCTGTCAAGACAGCCCTTATGCCACAAACATGACTGTGACAACCTAGTCTGTTCTGAATAACATTTGATTTGGATGGCAAAACCCAAACGACATCTTCAGAACAAAATAGGAAGCTCAGGGTGATTATTATTGTGGGTCAGTAATCCCCTAACTTTCAACAGTAACATTTTTTGCTTTTACAAAGTTCAACTGGTAGGTTCCTGTCTATCTCCAAGTGAAAGGGTCTGATCGGTCATCTCACACTTTTATAATTCCTTCCTGGTTGCGATGTTCATCAAACACACTGCCTTACTCCCCCTCCTCTGGCAATCTATCAAAGCACAGAGTTTCCCTACTGCTTGCCTGCCTGTGAGTGTGAAGAACCAATCATCCGGCATGACTGCTCTTCAAACCCACAGACAGGACCTTTCCAGTTTTCTAATGCCAGAGTAAAAGAAGGGTCTCTTGGAAGACTGTTCTCTGGTTTACTTCAGCTACTGAGCTCAGATAAGAAAACCTTTTTGGTTTTTATTCCTCTGTCTGCCTTTTTTCTGTCTGTGCTTGAAATGTCTATTCTACTGATTTGCTTGTTTTTTCTTATTTGAAAAGTGTATGTCCTTTGAGTTTTTCTTCTCATTCACTGTAAAAGTCTATTTTAAACTGATTCTGAGTTTCTGTAGAGTTTTTAACCATTATAATGTATTTTATGACTATTAATGAATGTTTAACTGATTTTCTATACTAAGGCCATTTTACTGTAGCCCCTCTCAGTGCCTAGTGCTTTCAGGACCGCAAGTAATTCTTGGCTGTTATTTCTATTGATTAAAAGCTTCTTTTGAAGATTTTGATTGGAGAACTTACTGTTTTTGCAGTGTTTTCTTTGGGGCTGTGATTGTTTAAGATAATTAAGTAGATCAGCAGCATATTAAATTATTTTTTTCATTTAAATACAGATTTTAGCACCATTTTGTTTGTTAAACATTTTTGATAGAAGTTTGTCAACTTTATATTTAATTCCTTTTCTAAGGCTATTTTAGACTGTTTCTATTCATGTGGGGCTAAAACTAGCCTCTAATTATTAAAACTGGGGGTCTCTGTGACATGTATTTTCTGCTTTGTCTAGACTACTGAAACTGCTGATTTTTTTCAGTGCAGTATTCAGTATAATATCTCTGTAGAAATAAGCTTCAGATTACTATTTAGAGGGAAAATAGTGGGATTTTTCCATTTTGTACTAGGCTGACCATGCAACCAGTATTTAGGTTCATAGGTAAGTACTAGGCTAGCTTTCCTTGTGGACCATTTTAAGCCTAGCCAACTTCCTTGAAAGGTGAGAATCAAACCTTTTACCTTGTGTCTGTGAACTAAACACCTTAACCAATATCCCCTTTTTTTGGTTCCCTGACTTGATGGACAGAGATAGACTCCCCTCCAACTATTTACCCATTGTATCCGCGGTGGTGCAGCGGTAGCTTTGTTGCCTCACAGCAAGAGGTTCTCCCGTTTGATTCTCGGCTGGAGTGCATGGAGTGCCTTCTGTGTGGAGTCTGCATGTCCTCCCCGCAGTTGGGTGGGCATTCGAAAAGACATGCGTAAATGGACGTGCCTTCGTTGAAGGTTGAATGTCGAGCTGGCACCTCTGTGTTCTTGAAAATCTACTGCCAATCATTAGTGGACCGGAGTTCTGCTGTGGCGACCCCTAACCAGGAAAAGCTGAAAGACAAACAAACAAACACCTAAAAACATAAAAATAATTAAAAAAAATATATGCCTCTCACTACGGCTTGTGATTCCACAGTAGCCTCAGCCTTGGGCACACTGTCAGATCACTTGCCTTCTGTTACCTTTAGGTCTCCTAGTGTGGTGTTAGTACCACAGCTGTGCATGACATGAGGGTCAGGCACATCCTCTAGGATTACATCATCACCTCCTTCAGGTATGGGAAAACCAAATCTTTTAGGTGCAGGAGAAGTAAGGAGTGCAGAATCCATTACCAGTGTTGATATGTCTCCCTTCAGGAATTTTCTAACTACAGTATGGCATGCTAAGAAAAGACAGAAGATCCACCATGTCATTGGGCAGCAGAGACGGTGCCTGTGGCTAGATACATTATTCAGGCAGTTGATTATGTAGTGCATACCCGGGTTATGAGTAATGCCGGCACCTCCACCTCAGGTCAATAATCTAAAACTCAACCTCCACGTCCAACAGTCTATAAAGAAGCCAACCAAAATCTTGGTCTCCTATATCGAAATAGTAAATACCTAACAAAAGAATCTAGAGTATCCCTGGCCCAAGCTTAGTTACTGTCAAGTCTACAATATGCTGCCCCAACCCTTACCAACCTCCAGTCCTCACTAACCACTAAGTTGGAACAAACATACCATAAAATTGCCAGATTTGCGGCAAACTTACCATATACATCTCACCACTGCCTTGCTCTGAAACACCTACAGTGGCTTGAATTCCCCCATCTACTTCAGTTTTATCAGCTTCATACTACTCACTTTCTACTCAACAAACCCAATGCCTGCCCCTCACTAACCAACCTTATATCTTACTACACACCCACAAACCCTCTCCAAAGCACCGACCAGCATCTTCTCCAAGTATACAAACCCACTAAGGCTATAGGAAAATTACTATATAAATATTCAGTATCCCAAAACTGGAACAAACTCCCGCCCACCTTAAGAAAGATTACTCACACCAACTCTTTCAAAAAAGAACTAAAAAACTATCTAGCTAACCTTTGGATCTGTCCTTGCCATGCCCCTACATGAACCGCTAACCCCCATCCCTCTACCCCCCTCTCTCCCAACCACCTCAAATTGACCCTCACACAAGTTTCTGCCTTAATTACTAAATAGTTGATTATGCTATAATGAGAGCTTTGGCTTAACCACTTTATCGTTTTCGTTCTTTACTCTTTCTATATATATATGTATATATATATATATATATATATATATATATATATATATATATATATATATATATATATAAATTATATATATACCTATATGTGTTGCTAAAATTTCTCAGTTAAGAACATTTTATATTGTATTCTCTGATTATTCTGTCTGTACTCTATTTATATTGCCACTGTAATTACCTCTTGATTTTTACTTGGTAAAAAATTCATCTATTTATTCTACTCTGCATAATTCTTATTTATTTTTCTGTTATCCTGTTTTTGATCATGTACTTACTTTATTCAATATCTTAATATTCATTGTATAAACTACCTGGAGCTTTTCTCCTCAGGTCTCCACCGAAAATGGGCTTTTTTGCTCAGTTGGACCAACCTGGTTAACAAATGTCAAATAAATAAATAATAAATAAATAAATAAAGGTCCTGATTTTGGAGGGAATCTGCTGTCCTAGGTTTCATATCTGTCAGAGTTGGATTAGCCAGTTTCCTCTGATAAAGAACAGATTCAGAAACCCAAACAGATATTTTCTTTTATCCAAATGCTGGCTAGATTTAGAGATGTATTCAAAGGGGTGCTTAAGCAACTCCCACAAGAGAATGGACTTTCTTCCAGAAGATAAGATCCTTTCTTACGAGATGATGTTTCTGGAATTCTTCAAGAGAACTGTCGCCTCAGCAAGAGAATTCCTAAAAATTCTTGGACTGATGGTGTCCATGATTCTCATGATGCCACTGTTCCATTTTCATATGAGAAAAATTCAGTGGTATGTCTGAAATTGTTGGACTCAGCACTTTCTTTCCTTGGAATCCCAGTTGCTTGTGCTTCCTTCATCAGAAAATAGTTACAGTGGTAGAGAGATCAGTTGGGTATCAATCCAGGACTTATCTCTCCTCTCTGGTGCCAGTACAATCTGTCCAAACAGATTTGTCTGACTTTGCATGGGGAACTGTGTCAATGGGGATGCAAGTGCAAACCACTTGGGGGTCCAAGGATGCATGGATGCACATCAATATCAAGGAGATGTTGGCAGTGTTTCACACCTTGAAACTCATTCACCACCTGTGGACTCCAGGTCCTCCTCTGGTGGTCACGGATAACACAACAGTGATGTGGTACCTCAACAATCAAGGGGGTATAAGATCATACCCTCTCTGCTGTTTGAAAATATGGCCTGGGAGCTGGATTTACAGCATTTTCTGACTCTTCAGGCATTATACATCCTGTCAGACTAAACACTGTGGCAGATAAAACTGAATAGATCCTGGGCAAACCCACATGTGTGGCAGCTCAAGGCAGTGGTGTTCCATAATCTAGTCCAGATGTGGGGAAATGCATCAAATAGATTTATTTGCCTCTTTTCAGAATAGACAGTTGGAGAAATTCTATCCTTGCAGCTATGCATGGAGGACAGCTGCATTCTCAGTCCCTTGGACGGGAATGTTTCTGTATGTGTGCCCACTCTTTCCACTGATTCATAAGGTACTTTTGAAGATTGGGAAAGAAAAAAAGAAAAGACAAAGATCACTGTGGTGACTTCCTATTGGCTGAGGCAGTCGTGATTCTCTCTTTTAATGGTATTGGCTAGGGCAAATAACACAAACTTCCTTATACTCTGGATCTGCTCATACAGTTTCAGGGGGTGGCTAGTGTACCTCAGTTTGGATAAACTTCAACCGACAGCCTGGGTAATTCAATTCTGACTCCATTTAGGCACTTGATCCACAAGGATGTGCAGCAGATGTTTAAAAAAAGCCAGAAAACCTGCTACTAGAAAATCTTATGTTTAAAAATGGATGTGTTTTTTTCTCAGTAGTACCTGAATGGAAACAGAGGGTCCACTGAGGTTAATATCCCTCTGACCTTGAAATATTTGTGTGAGATACTTCAGGATGGCTTATCATATGTATCAATTAAGGTGCATTTAGTAGCCATGTTTACATGTCTGCCTAAGGATACCCCTTTTTCTTCTTCTCTTTTGGTAAAATGGTTCATAAAAGGAGGCAAGGAAATTCCTCTTTTGTGGGATCTCAACTACGCTCTTGAAAAATTGACCTTACCACTTTTTGAATTGGCAGTCCAAGCTGATCTCACATTCTTAACATGGAAAACTATTTTGCTTATTGCTCTGACATCTGCAAGGTGAGTTTCTAAGCTGCAAGCTCACATGGTAGGACATCCTTACCTGATTTTCCACAGGGATAGGATTGTGTTATGCATTTTCCTTCCTTCATACTGAAAGTGCTCCCAGAATTCACTCTAGATCAGTCTATTAATCTCCCTGTGTTCTTCCCAGAACCTAAGAACAAGGGAGAGAGGATACTTCATACCATGGATGTGCATCAGCAGCTAAAGTACTACCTTGATAGAACAAACCCTTTATCAAGGCCAAACTACTTTTTAATTTCCTTCTCAGGAGCGCAGAAAAGTCAGCATGTCTGTAAGCAAATTATTGCATGTTGGTTGTCCTGTGGTATTGCTTTTTGTTACACTTACCATAGCAAAGTGAATCCAGATATGGCAAAGACACATTCCACCAGGGCCTTTTACTCTTTAGTGGCATATTGTAAAGGAGTGAACTATAGAAGTATGTTAGAGACAGCAACTTGGTCCTCTGCCCATGCCTTTATGAAGCACTATAAGCCTTTTCTAAATCCACAGCCGGTTTCACAAGAACATTCTCCAGGTACTCCTGGACCCTTATCCTTCCTCCAAGGTTGAGTAAGCTTTGGGAATCTACCTGTATGTCAGTGAGACAGTGTGTTTGTTCAATATAATACAGTTGTGTTAGTCCTAGTTACCCATAATAGTAGATGTTTGTCAACTTTCCACCATTCCTGTTTTGTTGGCTGTATATAGTTGGTTGCTGGAGATGCTGCTGAATTTTGTTCAGCAGCTTTATTGTGTGTATATGGCTTTTGGCTTGGAGCAGTAGGTGTTTGCAAAGCTTGCATTTTCATCTGCTCTTCCTGCTGGGACCTAGAAAACTGGAAGGGCCCTGTCTGTGGGTTTGAAGGACTGTCCTGGTCTTGCCAGGTAATAGGTCCTTCATACCCACAGACAGGCAGTGGGTGGAGCTCTGAGAGCTTTGATAGACAAAGGGAGAGTAGCAGGGCAATACTACCCATATACTCATTAGTGTGTGTGTGTGTGTGTGTGTGTGTGTGTGTGTGTGTGTGTGTGTGTGTGTGTGTGTGTGTGTGTGTGTGTGTGTGTGTGTGTGTGTGTGTGTGTGTGTGTGTGTGTGTGTGCGTATGTGTGCGTGTTTGTGTGTGTGTGCATGTGTGTGTGTGTGCGCGTATGTGTGCGTGTTTGTGTGTGTGTGCGTGTGTGCATGCGTGTGAGTGTGTGTGCATGTGTGTGTGTACGCGCGTGTGTGTGTGTGTGTGTGTGTGTGTGTGTGTGTGTGTGTGTGTGTGTGTGTGTGTGTGTGTGTATGTGTGTGTGTGTGTGTGTGTGTGTGTGCATGTGCGTGTGTGTAAGACAGAGAGCATTTGTGTGTGTGTGAGAGTGTGTGTGTGTGTGTGTGTGTGTGTGTGTGTGTGTGTGTGTGTGTGTGTTTGTGTGTGTGTGTGTGTGTGTGTGTGTGTGTGTGTGTGTGTGTGTGTGTGTGTGTGTGTGTGTGCGTGCGTGTGAGTGTGTGTGTGTGTGTGTGTGTATCTTTCTCTCTCTGCCTCTGTCTCTGCAACTGTTGGCTATCATAGATCTTACAGTATCCAATTGCTTTTGGCAGTGCTGGCTGCGATACTTTTGAGTGCTCGTTTTCCTGGAACTTCTACTTTGATACATTTGTCTTATAAAAACATTGTATTCCTTACACATAGTTTCCCATCTTGCAGATGGTTTAGCTGCTTTACAAGCAATATCCATTTCATGCTGTGAATGTTCCCATGGCTTTCATGTTCTTACTCCAGCCTGTAAATCTAGTACAAGAAGAGCCAGGTTGGAGATAGCAGCTGACTGCTCAGTCATCCAGGGGGAAGGGAGGCAGTCTGCTCTTCTGGATGCTGACACCAAGACAAAGGAGAGGTGTACAATATGCAGCACTGTTATCCAGGGCTGTGTACTTGGCAGCAATCAAGAGGAGCATGCACACTCACTTGAGAAGTCATAGCAAATTTTCATGTCAGCTACCTGGAGAGAGGTTAGGTCAGAAAACACAAAGGCTGCCTGGATAACAGCCACACCACAAACTGCTCTCATCCTGTTTATGGAGAACAAATAAACTATAACAGCAGCAGCAGCTAGTTGGCTGGTAGGCATGTGAGACAGGAAAAAAGCATAAAATATATACTATAGATAGAAGTAATACTGTTGTTTACTTCCCAATTCATTGCTGCTGTTGTCTTATGTATCTATGTATACTGTAACATTCTGTAGCTCCTTTGTGTTCTCTGCACCTATTCAGAGAGCAAAGGATCTTGCCTCCCCCATAGTGCCTTTTTAAGGCAAGGTCTCGAAAACAACATTACTGATGTAAAATTAACCAGTCAGAACAAAATAAGGGTCATGCTGCTAAATGCTAGAAGCTTAAACCAAAAACTGCACTCCCTGGAAGCACTTCTATCACTAGAAGATGTAGATGTCTGTGCAGTCACAGAAACTTGGTTCAAGGCCTCAGAGAGTACCCTGGCCTTGCAAGGCTACAAAGCCTTCCACACTTTAGACCGCAAAATGAACATTTGAAAACCAAAGGAGGCAGTGTTTCAATCTATATTAGAGAGAAATTCACCTCCCATTTAGTTAGACTGGACAACTCCATGGAGTTACTCCAGGTCCAGTCCAGGTTACGGTGGGTAAGACCAACTTCAAGTCATAGCAAGTTATAGATTCCTCTCCATGGGTCACAATGCCCATGAAGCTGACTTGACCAAACTGGAAACAGTCCAAATTTTACCGAACACACTAGTTATGGGAGATTTCAATTATCCCACCATCAACTGGGAAACCTACACTAGCCCTAACTCGCTAATGACAAAAGTTCCTTAACTTTCTTAATTCAAATGCCCTGGAACAAATTGTCCATACCCCGACAAGAGGAACACACATTCTAGATCTGGTCCTCACCAACATGTCAAACAGATGCACTGCCGCAACTGACAGACCCTCATTAGTTAAAACTGACTACAAATCATCTTCAAGCTGACACTAACACCAGAACTCACAAAGGGTGAAATCAGAAAAAAAAACTTCACCAAGGCAAAATATATCCTCCTAGGTTAAGGTATAAATGCATTCCAAGCCCCACCTCAAGCTGGAAGCGGTAACTACACCGAAGCTTATACTAAAGCCCTGTACAATCACTTGCATAACTATATAAACTTGGCCATACCAGAAAGAATCAAAGCCAGAGCCCCAGGTAAAAACAAGCTGCCATGGTGGACATTCTTCTTCAACAAACCTTACAATAAACGCAAAAAGTTGCTGTCCAGGAAAACAAAGGTAAGGCCCCAACAATGGAAAAGCACCCTCCTCAGCCTCAACAGGCAAATAAGACAACTTGTCAAATCCTCCAAGGGCTGCTTTGAGAGGAACTTAGCAAGTACAGCCAAGGATAACCATAAGGCCTTTTACAGCTATGTACGTAACCTAAAGGGTAGGAGCCAAACATGTACAGAACTAGTGGCCAATGGTATCATATACACTGACCCCACAGAGATAGCAAACCTGCTAGTGGATAGGTTTGGTGAAACTTTCACTCCCTTATCCTCTTCTAACTTACAACAAACCTGCCACCAAGCTCCCCCACCCTACATATCTGAAGAGCAAGTTTTCAAAGCCTTGTCCAAGGTAAAAAACACAGCCTCTATGGGACCAGATGACATCCCAGGCTGTCTTCTAAACAGGCTAAAACATGAATTAGCATCACCACTAAGTACCCTTTTCAAGTAAAGTCTAACCACAGGCTTTGTTCCTGTGGGATGGATAACAGCAACAGTTATTTCCCTCCACAAAGGTGGCCTAGCAAACCATAAGCCTCACCAGCTTCATCTGTAAGGCCATGGAATGTATCATTTTGGACCTCATAAATAAAGACATAGATGCCCTCCAAACCCGGGATCCTACCCAATTTGGCTTTGTGAAGGGCAGATTCTGTCTGTTAAATCTAGTGGATTTCTGTGAAAATGTTACCAAGGCCACTGATAAGGAGAAATCTGTGCACACAGCATACCTTGACCTGGCAAAGGCTTTCAACATTATCCCACATTCAGGTATTACCAATAAACTTAGCAAATTGAATGTAAACCCCTTCAATGTAACATGGGTTGCCAACTGGCTCACAAGCCAGACACACGCTATTAAAGTGGGTGACTCCACATCAACCAGCAGACCAGTTACCAGTAGGGTGCCGCAGGGGTCAGTGCTGGGCACCCTACTGTTTGGTATATACTTCTCAAAAGTTCAGATAAAAAAGAAGCTGTTGTGGCTGACCAAGTTTGCAGATGACTGCAAAGTAGGTGCAATCACTGAATTCCCAAATTATGTCAGTATACTCCAGGAGGGTCTCACAATGACCAACAACTGATGTATTAGTCATGGTCTCAGACTGAATGCAAAGAAATGCATCATTATTTCCTTTGGCACAAACAATGTCTCCTCACACTATCAAATCAACAACAATACCCTAAGTACCCATGAAGTGGTAAGGGACCTGGAATCACAAGTTGACTGTGACCTTAACTTCGACCACTATGTGTACACTGTAATAAGGAAAGCTTTATACATAGCACACTTGATTAGTAAAGGCATCGCCTTGAGAACAAAATAAGTTATAGCCCCCTATACTTGGCACTTATCCAGCCCTAAATTGACTATAATGCCCCATTTGGCATGTACCGTACTAAGCACCTACAGCAATTAGAGAGATCTCAGAGGTTTCTAACAAAGAAGATCAAGGTGCTCCAGCATGTGCCTTACACAGACTGACTAAAGTCCCTGTCATGATACAATGTATCGTATAGACTTCTTAGGGGAGACTTATGCCTAGCTTACAGAGCTATCTCAGAATCAAACCTAATGAACTTGCTGCATATCCATAAATCAAACGGGACTAGGACTACCCATTCCAGGGACCTAAATATGGCCTGCGACTTAAATAGGACATACTGGATCTTTGGAACGGGCTACCAATTCATGTGAAACAGAGCACCTCTATGACACTATACAAGAGGAAACTGGATGAGTGGATGGGGCACCATAACAAATCAAGGGGTGGCGTAAGCCATACAGAATCGGGCTAGGCTTATAATTGCCCCAGGGCAGATAGCCTAGTATGAACCTATGAACCTATGAACCTATAAATTCTTACTATGGATAGAGCCCACAACCCTCCTGGACATAGGCATTCATCACTAAATGCAATCTTGAGTATTGACTAAGAAACGGTGGGTCTATATTAGATAAACAAAAGTTTATCTTACCGAACGCTAACATGAGCGAAAATCCCGGAACCTGAAACCAGAATTGTGAGATCGCAGTACAGTGAAGATGGGAATATTTGCCCTTTCCTCACTGTAGTGTGATCTCGGAGTTGGAATATATATTTAGCGGGGGGTGTGGGGAGCGCAGCCTCCCACAACTGCAGTTTCGAGTTCCGGGATTTTCGATAATGTCAGCGTTCGGTAAGATAAACTTTCGTTTATCTAATATAGACCCAGAAATGGATAGGCTTAAAATGACCTCAGGGTCAATAACCTAGTAATCTCTTATGATCCTATGACCCTACGTATGTATGTAAACATGTTGTAACATGCTGTTCCCATCTTTGCATTTTGGCACAGGTCTTGTCTAAAAAGAGTCTTTAGACCAGCACACCCATCCATTTAACACATGTATAAATAAAAATACATTTAAGTCCCTGTTTTTGATATTGGTGGGACTATTTGATTTGTGGAGATGCAAGAAATCCACAACCATAAGGCCCCTAATAACACAGAAGGTAAGGTCCCCCTTAGGAGTCTGTAAGATACTGAATAAAGGAACAGTGCTTTCAAGCTTTCTTGGTAATTTAGGGTTTTTAAGGTTAATGGTCCTCTTAGTTAGAAACCTCTGGGAACTTTTTAGTTGTTTGATATGTCTAGTAACGTGCATCCTGAAGGGGTGTTGTACTGAAGAATTGGTCTAATAAATACTGATTATAAGGGAACAATGACATCTTTAGACCTGGATGACATTCACTTGTCAATTAGCTGTGCTAACTAGAAAAACTTCCTGAATACTGTCATCATATGATGATCAAAAGAGTAGGAACTATCAACCTATGTTCTACGATCCCTAACAACGTTTACATTTTGAAGTGTGGTATTATGTATGCTGTATGCTGGGGGAATGGGTTGTCTAACAAATGTGACATTATTGCACTTTGTTTGCATTTTGTTTGAGCCTGTTATTAGTATACCAGATATTTACAAGTTTTAAATTCTTGCCGAAGGATTTGGATGTCAGAGGGGACTTGATGCTGACTCCCAGTTTCAGAGTGATCAACACTTATTTGTGCAAACACTAGTTTATAAATGTCCAGCTTTTCCTCTGGAAGGATGAATACCCATTATACCACAGGATTTCCTCTTTCCCTGTGAAGGTGTGACCTCATTTGAAATATATATATATATATATATATATATATATATATATCAAACGGCCGGGCATACTTAAGTGAAAGTGCATTTCACCGATGAAGCACTTTCGCGTAAGTATGCCTGATGCCGAGGCTGTACTAAGGGAAATTTCCCTTTTCCCCACTGTAGTGCTGTCTCGGAGGGAGAATATTAAAGTAGGGGGGTGTGGGGGGGCACAAGGGCCCCCCCTGCTAAAATGTAAATGTAGTGTTGTAACACGCTTTAACAAAAGCACTTTTTTGTTAAAGTGTGTTCAGTCATTATGGATTCGGACATTTGCTCATTTGAGCAAATGTCCTAGATCCATATATATATATATATATAGGCGGTGGGGAATGTAGCCCCCAAATCAGAGGTGAGGGTTGCCCGCCCCCTTTAAAAATGCTTTTTTTCCTGTGATTTTTTTTTTACCCTAGAATGCTGTTTGCATTCAGGACATTTCATCCATTTCTGATCACATTTGTATGAGGTGATGACAAATACTTGTCAGAGAACCAATATATATATATATATATATATATGTATATATATATATATATATATATATATATATATATATATATATATATACATACACACATACATATATATATATATATATATATATATATATATATACACACACACACACACACACACACACACATATGTATATATATATATATATATATATATATACACACACACACACACACACATACACACACACACACACACATATATCTATATGTATGTATGTATATTGACAGTGTTAAACTCAAAGCGGTCCCCACCCTTTGATATTGCCCTTGGTTCTCCTGGTCTGATGATCCCTATCAAATGGGAAAACTGTAGTTAGTGTGTTACATCCTGCTACCCTAGTGTATGATACACAACAGTAAGAAAGCCAATGTAATCCACTGTATTAAATGCCTGCGTGGTTTGTTGGCTAAATTCTTCATCATAGTCTGACTGCTACCACCCCTGCCCAGACACTTAACCCATATCATCATGAGGCAGCAATGATATGTCCAAATTCCAGATGCACCAAGTAGATTGTACTCCATTATTATCCGAGTATATATTGAGGACCCCACCTTTCCATTCTCTGATATCCATTTATTGATTAATTTCCTGTATGCCTCTACATCCTTGTTTGTCCTCAATCTTCTTTATTCCCGTCTACCATAAATGTGGGATGGTGTAGAAGAGAGAAGAGTGGTTCCATATTCCACTCTTCTCCTTGGTACTCTGCACTGCTTTGTTTTCTTTGTTAAATATGCATGCAAAAGATCTGCTGTTGAATACTAGGAGACATTATATTCTTTATGTCAATCCATCCACTTTTTTGCTTTACTGGAATCTTTGGCCTTTTGACATCCCAGCTCCACCACCATCTCTGACAATGAGCCCTCTCTTTCTGTGTACTTCTATTCTGTCAGCTCAATGAGCTCATTTTTTTACTTTATCAGTTTTGACTTCTTTTTCTTGTTCTTGACTACCTCTGCTTACCGACATGTCTTTTCCTATTCATCTTCTGTTGACAATCAGTGCCCAGCATGCTAGGTCTCATTTGTCCTCTGAAATCCTTACTGTGTATCTTTGATCTTGCCAGTCCATGCCTGTTATGGTCTCCAGATACAGTTTTGTCGTTTGGTACTTTCCTTCAATTATCTTCTTCTTTCTTCTTGTCTGCCTTGCTTGCCACACATTCAGTTCCCCAGATACCACACTGCCAGTAAGTCAGTTAAACTGTACTGTCAGCACCTTCCAGAAAGCTACTTGGCACCTTTCTTTGTCACTTTTTCTCCTTAGTCTTGGGTCCTCATTGACTGGCAGCACTCATCTCTTTACCTTGCTGTTACATGTCACTGCTAGGTCTGTCAGACCTTGTCCCTTATCTCCCCAGTGTGGGGACCATGTCACTACTAGGTCTATCAGAACCGGTTCCTTATCTCCCTACGGGGCTGACTTTTCTGACCTCTTGTATGATGTTGCCCCAGGCTACAGCAGACTTTCCTGAGCCATTCTTTCCCTTTCTCACTTAATATTTTCCGGGTGCTGTTCAGATATGTTACTCACAGTGTTTGTGAACAATGATAACCTACCCACAGGAGACAAGAAAACAGGCTGGCTGCTGTTTATCCAAGCTCTGTTTATTATACTATATTGTATATCTGTTGTCTCTGCCCACCATAAAAGATGTCTGAAAAGATGGGACTTTATTCAGCCAAGATCCCCTGCACTTTACCATCCAACTCAATGTCTTCATATCTGACTTTTAAATGCATTTCTACCCATTCAATTCCTCCACATAGTGACGCATATTGAATAATGACTATTTACCTACCTCTGAGGTACTGTCTGTCGCTCTGCCTTTCATCTGTCACAGTAATTTCCAAGACCATAGAACCATAGTGTTTAATTTACAGTGAGTACCTTTACATATCAGTGTGCTCAGTTTGTGGCATACCACATGTAAACTCAGTACACATGCAATATAAAACAAAGGGAGTGAACTTCAGCATCCTAAATATTTATGCACTAGTCCCCTTTGCCTGAAGTCTAACACACTTGATAAAGGACAGAATTTGCTATCCAAAAACACAATTTTCATTTTTTTTTTGTGGTGAGTGAGGGTTAAGGTTCAGGAGGGGTTCTTCTGAAATTCTGAAGTTCAGAACTGTAATCCTTGCAATACTGAGACTGTATGCAGAAATAAGTACATGGTTACAGTACCTCACCTTCTTTTAGGCACAGTGATCTTGGAGTTAGTACATATGACTACCAGGGGTGTGAGAGATGTAACACTCCATAACTGTGGGCATAGGAGAGCAAAGCACCCCCCCCAAAAATTGCAAAAGCTTTAGAGGTCTTACAATGAAGTTCAAAATTAACTTCACTTTTGCTGCGCTCTCAGTTTATTTTTTAAGTAGCAGGATTTACACTTCTGACAGAGAGCCATCTTTCTGCTTTTTTCACAACTACAGGTCTTGCACTTATGAAATGTAACAATATTTCACCTTTTCATACCAATATACTTTCCTTTTTTATTGCCTTTGCTTTTTGTTCTATTAATTTAGTCTGGCAACACCCTTTTCTCGTGGATGTCCCATCATGCAGGCCCACAGAAAAGCAGACACACTTCCCCTGACTCTCATTTTTGTATAATCATATGAAAGCTCAAGAGCTTCAGTGCAGTTAGATATACCTTTCTGATGTTATTTGTGAATGCAGGTGAGAGAAACCAGTTGTGAGCGCTCAAAACTCGTTTGTGTAAAAGATGCATATCAGCCATTGAACTGCCCACTGTCACAGGAAAAGAGCTGAGGGAAAAAGGTAAAGCAAAACAGTGTGTCCCTCCCTCCCACTGTACTTCATTCTCTTGGCTTCTGTTTCTGTTGAATTCTGTTGCTCTTCTACCATAGAGTATACCTGTAAAGTTAAGGTTCGCTTAGTTACTCCCCAAAGTTGAATCCCATGCTCCTCTCTTTATTTCTTTGCTGTCTCCATTTGGAAAGGCTCTGACCTGTGTATCTTCATCCTCCAAAATCTCCCATCAAACCATCTTTACTATCTGTTTAGCTCATTAAAATGTTATAAAATATTCTCAGCTGAGCCCTGTAGTTCTTAGCCTGCTTTGCCCCCAAGGGAACTGTGTAGCCATATTTCCAACTTTGAATGAAAAAAGCTAAGATGGTAAAACCAGTATACGTTAATGCAGCATAAAGAACTAAATGAAATGCAAAGCACACAAAAGACTGTGTTCCTTGACTGAACTCTAACAAGAGGAGGTTCCATCTTAAAAAGAAAATCATTTTCTGAATTAAAGACTCATATGTTTAAGTAATAGTCTTGTGGAGTCCATTACCTTGCTGGATAACAGTGTATATTAATTGTTTTTCTTACAAAGATATGACTATTATTTCTCAATTACTCTTAATAGCTTAACGTTTATGTGGATTTTTTGCCCCTACTGATTTTATATTGTGTGAATTATCCAAATTTCTGTAATTTTTCCAATATTATAACAACAGCTGAAACAGAGATTGATAGACTAAGAATGCGCATATTAAGAAAAGCTATACTGCTGTCCCGGTATTTGATTACCTGCTATTTGAAAAGTACTGTTATATTTAGTAAGTTGTTCCTAAATACAATGGATGGGGGGGGGGGGTGCAAAAATCCTGCTTCATTTCTCTATTCATTTCTAATATGGGGGACGACCTCACCTCAGCTTTTACTCCAACTGTATTTCCTTCATAGCCAGATTTTATCAGATCAATACATACTTTAGGGAATTGTATCATCTTTAACATTTTAAATAAATAATTCCAATCAACGCAGTCAAAAGCAACGCTGAAAGTTGCTTCTGTCAAATCATTTCCTTTTCATGCTGTGTTATCTGATTTCTTCCCTGTCTTTTTTGAATTATCAAAGGCTGTACTTTTGGGATTAAAACCTGTGTGTTCTAATCTTATTGCAAATGGAAAGATCCTTTCATTTAGAACATCCTGGGTTATGGATGATTATCCCGTAACTTTAAATAATTGTAGCTAACCTGCTTCATGAAAAAATACTAAACATGAGTGCTTCTGTGATAAAAAAAAAATGTTCTAGGTTCCTCTACCCAGAAGCTAGAGTGGCACTTGGTAAAGGGTAGTTTATTAGTGCATTTGGATTATGGACTTCTTTGTCTGTTCCGGAGTTCCATAAAAAAGTTTATATTTCACAGCATTAGTAGTCAAGGTGTTTAGATTTGTGTCTGTTTCTCTAAGAACAGCATTATTTTCTTAAACTGGAATCAGTTAGGTGATGTCATTTAGAAAACATGCCCACTTACCTAATGGATTCCTTGTATTTAAATTAATTTGTATGACCTGTAGTCTCCACTTTGCTTCTAAGATGTCGCAACCAATGACACTATGTGATTTCTGCTTTCCTCATGAAGGAGTAGAGTGTACAAACAGACCTAAATTCCAGCTCACTCATGTACTTTCTTTCCTGGGTTCTAGCAACTGGAATTACCTCCCCCCCCCCAAAAAAAAAAAACATAGTGCCACATATTTCTATGTATTTAGAAGTAATCTCGAATTCTTTCCAGGTAGAAGAATTACTTGTAAATGGGTATGGTTGGGGCTTCCTATAGAACTTCTTGATTTTGACAAAGACTTATAGGTTCAGAGGTTCATAGGTGTGTACTAGGCTAATGGCCCTGGAGCCTTTACAAGGCTAGCCCATAAGATTACCCTGGCATCGTGCCACCCAACCTTAGTTCCTAGTGCCTCTGTCAAGTAGAGCCACTGGAGTGATCCCCGGCATGAATTTTCTATTTCCCATCCACTCATCAAGATTTCTCTTGAAGAGGGCCAGTGAGGTGCTCTGCTTGACATGTATTGGAAGTCTATTCCATAGCATGGGCACTCTCTGGGTTATGAACCTGTCCCTCCAGCATGTTCTGTTGATTGTGGTAATGAGGTTGAGGTCTCTGGAGCATGTGGTGCGGAGGGATTGGGATTTCTTTAGATGTAGCATTTCTAACAGAGCTGTGTCAGACATGGCTTTGTAAGTCAAGCAGAGATCGCCTCTAAGTAGGCAATATGAGACAGAGAATAGTTGGAGATTTTTGAGTCTGTCCATATAGGACAAGTGTTTAAGGCCTAGGATCCTCTTAGTGAGGTACTTTTGTGGCCTCTCCAGTTGTTGCAAGTGTCTAGTGAGGTACATGCCAAATGGGTCATTGTACCTGATGATTGGCCTAATGAGGGAAGAGTAGAGGGAGACAATGACCTCTTTCTTCCTGGATGCAAAACCCTTAGTAATGAGATGTGCCACATAGAAGGACTTTCTGGCCACAGTGGCAGTGTGGTGGTCAAAAGAGAGGTTGCTGTCGACCTGTGTTCCCAGATCTCTTATAATGCCTCCTTTGTTCAGTGAACCACCATCAATGTGGTAATTCAAGGGAACTGGGTTTTTCCCTAAGGGGATAAAGACACATTTTTTGGCATTGAGCTTAAAGCCATGGTTCTGACACCAGTCGTTGGTCTCATTGAGGCCTTTCTGTAGGATGTCAGCATCACTTAGGGCGTTAAAAATAGCTCCCAACTTGCAATCATCTGCAAACTTTGTCAGCCAGAGTCCCTTCGTGTTAGCCTGGACTTCAGAGAAGTAGATACCAAACAGGAGAGGACCCAGGACCGAACCCTGTGGGACTCCACTCATGACTGGTTGGCAGTCAGACTTGGGAGTCAGCTACTTTCACACTGTGGTTTTATCTGTGAGGCAGTTTGCAACCCACCTAGTGAAATAGGGGTTGATGCCTAGCCTAGTAAGTTTTTCTATGATTCGTGAGTGGGGAATGGTATCAAAGGCCTTGACCAGATCAAGGTAGGCTGTATGAACCACGTTACCTTCATCCACAGCTCTGTTGACTGACTCAAAGAAGTCGACCAAGTTGGGCAGGCATGATCTAGCTTTCACAAAACCAAACTGTGTAGGATCCAGAGTTTGGAGATTCCCTATATCCTTGTTTATTAGTTCCATGATGATGCGTTCCATAGCTTTGCATATCAGATTTGTCAGGCTAATGGGGCGATAGTTCCCGGAGTCTGTAGTCGCTCCTCCTTTGTGGAGAGGGATGACTGTATTAGTGCACCATTCGGTAGGGACAAAGCCTGAGGGAGGCTGTGATTGAACAGGGTACACAGGTGAGGTGCCAGTTCACTCTGCAGTTCATGTAGAACACAGCCAGGGATACTGTCATCTCCCATAGAAGCTATATTCTTGGCCTTGGACAGTGCTGTTTTAACCTGTGCAGCAGTAATACTGGGTGCCTGGCAATCTACTGGCATTGTGATTGGTCCTTTGGGGGGAGAGAGGGGTAAAGTTAGCACTGAATCTCTCCGCCAGTATATTTGCGGTATCTGTTGGTAAAGGAGGGACTATTGTGCAGTACCTCAGAGCAAATATGGGTATTGCCATGGAGATTCTTTACATAACTATAGAAGGCCTTGTGGTTGTCTTTACTATCTGCTGCAATTCTGTTTTCATAGCTAGCTTTAGAGGATTTGATGAAGGATCTCAACCTTTTGTTGAGGCTGATAAGGGAGTTTTTCCAGTCTTGGGACTTCACCTTAATCCGCATCGGTTTCCTCCTTCTGCTGTAGAGTTTGTTTATGGCAGGGGACCACCAGATTGGCTTCCTTTTTTTGAGGAGAGCGTCTTAGTTCTATTGGGTATGGTGAGATCCATGCATTTGTGTATGTGTTCGTACAGTGCATTGGTGTATGATTCGGTGGTCATGCAACTATTCTCCATTTGCATGGGTGCCATAAAGTTAACCATCTCTTTTCTTAGGAGCCCAAAGTTAGCTTTGGAGAAGTTTTTCATGGTGGTTACCTTTGTTGGGGGGGGGGGGTGGGAGGGATGTGGATTTCCAAGGTGATTAGCTTGTGATCAGATCTAACCAGGGAGGAGCTGACTATTGATGTAGAGCAACGGTCGCCCATGTTAGTAATGACCAGGTCAAGGATGTTGCTACCTCTAGTGGGGGTAAGAATGAGCTGGTCCAGGGCATTAGAATTAATGAATTCCAGAAAGCATTGGGCAAGGGTATTGGTACATGAGTAGTTTTCCCAGTTAATGGAGGGGTAGTTGAAGTCAGCCAGTATGAGAGTGTTAGGTTGGACCCTAATATTCTCCAGGGTGCTTAGGAATGTGGAGTGTGAATCTTGGGACATGGTTGGGGACCTATAGCAGGCTACGACCTGAATCGCTGTCTTATCCAATGTTAGCTGCACCTGAAGTATCTCAGATGTGTTATGTTGGGCTACCAGTCTGGAGGTGTGCGCATCATCAATATGGAAACACCACCACCTTTGGAGCTTCATTCCAAGTTCTGGGGTCAAAAGGTGTAGAATGTGTTGTAGCCTGGTAGTGCAGGGGTGCTTTCTGCTGCCTTGAACCAGGTTTCTGTTACAGCACAAACGTCGATGTTCTCCATTTTAAGGAGTACTTTGAGCAAGTGCATTTTGAGATTTAGACTTCTAGCATTGAGCAGCATGACCCTCATATTGCATTTGTTTGCAGCTGTTACTGTGGTAATTTGGTCTTTAGAACACCGCCTAAAAAAGGCACTATAGGGGTGGCAAGAGCCTTGGCCAGTATCCAGAAGCCCAGGGGTGACAGATGCAGGCCATCTCTGGCAAAGCATCGAGGTCTGTCAGTCATGTCATCCCAGGCAGACAGATACTGGATCCCCTTACAATGACACCAGAAACTTAGCCAGTTGTTGAAATCAATCATTTTCTGGTTGTACTGTGGTATCATTCTGGGTGATGATAGGATGCTGCTCAAGGCTAGGGTCATACCCACCTGGGCTACATAATCCGAGAGCTCCTCCATGTCTCTTTTCATGTAGTCCAGGGAGGTATGTCTCAGGTCATTCACACCCACATGTACAATCACAGAGTCATATTTGTACCTGTTGTTGAGGGACCTGAGTGCGTGCGTTATGTGGTGGATCCTGGTGCCTGACAGGCAGCTGACTGTTACTTTCTCCTTATTCAACCTAGTTAGTGGGACATCAGTGTGCCTCACTATCGAGTTACCTATTGTATAGTGTGTTGGGCATGCTGTTTTCCCTCAGGGGCTTTGGTTGAGTAGCACACTGTTTAGGAGAGTTATGTGTCTTGTGATTAGTGTTGTGTTGTGGTGGTTGAGTGCATTTCTGCCTTGGAGGTCTCTGCTGTTTGGTTAGATTTTTATTGAGAGCCTCTGCGAAGGTGGATGTGTGGTTTGTTTTTTTATGTGACGGCAATGCTAGTGTGTGTTCTGGAGGGCTATGTGTTTCATGTGGTGTGGTGCAAGTGTTGACCTTCTCCTCTTGGCCAGCTATTCCGGTCTTGGCTGGAGAGTGTGTGGCTTCCAATATGGATATATAAGTGCATCTCTCACAAGTCTGAGTGTTGGGGGGTAAGAGGAGAGGGTTGTCAGTGTACATGAGACAGTTGCTACATTGCTTCAGGATGCCCAAGTTCACCAGGTTAATAGGAGAAAGCACAGGGAACTGACCTTTAGACATGCCTGGAGGGATGGGCATTAATAAGTACTGGAGCTGTTTTCTTGTAGAATGTTTAGTGCTGGTAGCACTTTTGTGTACTATAATAATTGATACAAGAAGTCTGGTAAAGTGCTAAACTAACAAGCTAGTAAAAGTGCAGGAGAGGAGAGAACTAGCAGATCTAAGGGAAAAATTGAAGAGCAGACTTTGGCACTGCTCAGAAGCTTACAAACAGTCCTGGATACAGCAAATCTGTATCTGGACTAGATTAGTTACAGGAAAGGTGTGAAACAAGAGCAGATGTGGGCTTTTAAACCAGAAAGTTGAAAGAGATGGAAAAACTGCCCAAATGGTCAATAAACAACAATTTCTGGGCCAAAAAACGCTCCTCTTGTGGTAGAAAGGCTTCCTAGTACTTACTACTCCCACTGATAAGCTAGAAGGCTTCCCTCCAACACAGAAAGGCTTTGGGGGGCTCAGAAGCTTACAAACAGTCCTGGATACAGCAAATCTATACCTGTACTAGACTAGTTACAGGAAAAGTGGGGAACAAGAGCAAATGCAGGCTTTTAAACCAGAAAGTTGAATGAGATGGAAAAACTGCCCAAACGGCCAATAAACTACAATTTCTGGGCCAGAAACCACTCCTCTTGTGGTAGATAGGCTACCCAGTGCTTACCACTCCCACTGATAAGCTAGAAGGCTTCCCACCAACACAGAAAGGCCGGTGGGGGGGTGCTCAGAAGCTTACCAACAGTCCTGGATACAGCAACTCTGTATCTGGACTAGACTAGTTAAAGGAAAGGCGGGAAACAAGCCCAAATGCGGGCTTTTAAACCAGAAAGTTGAAAGAGATGGAAAAAACTGCCCAAACGGCCAATAAGCTACAATTTCTGGGCCAGGAACCACTCCTCTTGTGGTAGATAGGCTACCTAGTACTTACCACTCCCACTGACAAGCTAGAAGGCTTCCCTCCAACACTGAAAGGCTTGGGGGCTCAGAAGCTTACACACAGTCCTGGATACAGCAAATCTGCACCTGGACTAGACTAGTTACAAGAAAGGCGGGGAACAAACACAAACGTGGGCTTTTAAACCAGAAAGTTGAAAGAGATGGAAAAACTGCCCAAATGGCCAATAAACTACAATTTCTGGGCCAAAACCCACTTCTCTCGTGGTAGATAGGCTACCTAGTGTTTCCCATTCCCACTGATAAGCTAGAAGGCTTCCCTCCAACACAGAAAGGCTTTGGGGGCTCAGAAGCTTACAAAGAGTACTGGATACAGCAAATCTGACATTGAGCTTGTTTCAGCTCTGACACACACCTGCATTGCATTCACAAACATCTTGTTTAGCATCGAAAAAGCACTTGTTTTTGCATTGCTATTGCCTTCCTTGTACAACTAACATACAATTTGTTTCTGTAGCAACATTTATGGACTTAATTTTGTTCTGTTCATATTATTTTGTTTGTGTATCTGATAATGTAACTTGAAGATATACAATGCTATGTTTTGCTAATATGTTTTTGGTCATGGTTGAAGAGAATCCTTTGTAGATCAGGCCACTTAATCAGCTACTAAATAAATAAATGTATAATGTTTACAATGGTGAAGCTTTGGAAGAAAAAAAGTCCAGAACATTCAGATGAAATCAAAAAGATGTAAATGCTTGTAAGCGATCTAGCTATTAAAACAAATGTTTATGTGAGATATACACTTTACTTAGGAGACTGATAAAATGTATGTAATGTTGAGTTTTTGGAATGACGTATCTCTGAAGATTAAATTGAAACCAAAGATCTGTAAAGACTTCTAAGTAGTTTAACTGTTATATGCATTAATCTTTGGGGATGGAAGCTGGAGAACTAATATTAGAATATTTGGAGATTCAAACTATTTTTGTGATCCCTAATATTATGTAACAGTACTTCAACTTTCTTTTTGATTGTTATTTGATTCTTTTTTTGTATCTGTGGATATCAAAAGGACCCACTGATCTCTCAGGCTGACAAAAGTAGATGTCCTGCTATATCACCTTTGCAGCATTTGTTATAGAAGGGATGTCCTGCCCTGGGCAGCCCAACACTTGACCAGTATAAAAAAGCCTAAAAGAGACCTTGTTTGTGCTGTACGTCACATTTATGCTCCCTGCACAGAATGTAGGGCATAAAAGGTATGTACAGATGCAGCTACCTAAAACGTCTTTTGCCACTAGTTCAAACGCCATTTTTGTCAGTTGGTTTGAACACTTTGTTGCTCTACTGCATATTTAGGAGCACCAGATAAGTACCCCATTGGAGTTATTTATTTATTTATTTTTTTAACTTTTCTCGGTCTTGTATTTTATATTACTACCTAGAGTTCTTGTCATCCAAGAAGGGGAAAATGTCAGTGTAAGAGGCAGATTCCCCATAAGGATTGTCATAACAGTGTCTTTTTTGTTTGGGTGCTTCCCATGACCATACCTTTTGTAGTATCTGTAAGGCATTTGTGCCTAAGACACTCAGAAACTGTTTTCCCTGGTTATTTATCTTGAAAACCAGTGGCTTAGACAGTTAGCCCGGTGTACCATGGCAGAATCCTTTAATGCTGAGATAATCCCACTAGGTAAAATAAAGCCAATAACTCTCAGCCAGATTATTTAACTGTCCAGCCTCCACTGGACATCCCCCTAGAAGTAGGTAATAGCTCTGTAGGCTGTTTGGTGTTTACATTGGATTCCTCTGCAGTGATGCCACTGGAGGCTGGCATGGATCTGTCTTTTCATGGGTCCTCTGAGGCTTGGCAGGCATTTGTTCCAGATGTCAAGAGGGAAATGCAGTTGATTATCTTGGAAGATCCTAGAGAAATTCTGCAGATATTGGTCAGGGAAGATGTTCCAGGTTCTCTTCTCAAATCTTGCCAAGGGTTGGAACCTCCTGTATTTGTCAGGGCTGATGTCCGTTCTAAGAAAAGATAAAAACCGAAGCATGTTTTGGTCTGTCCTATACATCCTTAAAGGGTATTGCAAGAGTGTACTCAGGGCTTATTCTCTGCCTTAATGGCCCTAAAGCCTCCTGAAGGGGTTTTAGTGCCCTCTCCTCCTTTTTCCTCTACCTTTTCTAAATGGCTTAGGGAGCCAAATTCCTCAGATGAGGATTCAGTGTCTGGTGAAGGGTCTTTGTCCTATCTTTCACAGATGCCTTTACCTTTGGCTTATGATGTTAGCCCCAAGTCTCCTTTTGAAGAATTGTGCTTTGGGGGCACAATTGCTAGGATGATGGAATTATTTAAGTGTGATTCTTCTCAAGTGTCTGATATTCAGAGAAGATATTATGAGTTGCTTCAGGTGGACACTCCTAAACCATTGGCAGTTCCTCTTGTGCTGGCTGCCTTGTTAAATACTTTCATTGCTGCTTCCAAGTCTCCTAATTCTTAAGCCTCCTACTCCTAAGAAACCTGATAGGTTCTATAAGTTTCCTGAGGGTTGTCTATTTTTATTTAAATGTCCTTCTGCCGATTCTGCTGTGGTGTCAATCACTTCTGAAAGACCTTCTAAACTTTTGCCTGCTTCCAAACTTTTTCCTTCTGATAAGGATAGTATGGCAATGGAGAGGATTGGCTAGAAGGTTTACACTGCTTCTGCTTTAGCCTTTAGGGTTATTAATTACCAGACCCACATGACCTGGTATGCTCTAGCCTTGATTTCTCAGGCTTGTCAGGTTATCTCTGCCCTTCATGATTCTGATGGCAAATCCTCTGCCTTATCTTTTTTAGGTTCTGCTTCTCAAGTGGCTCGCCACTGTATTCAATGTAGCTATGATGCTGCTAATGCCTCTTCTAGGGCTGTGACATTTGGGTCTTTCATGAGGCATTATTCTTGGCTTCATCTCCAGTCTCTTCTTGAGGACATTAAGGCCAAGTTGTTGGATGCTCCTTTGGATAATACACATCTTTTTGGGACTGCTGTTGCTGCTGACATCATTAAGTCTCTTAAAGAGAAAGGCAAAGCCTTGCAAGACTTTAAACATATTTTTGTCTCTCCTATCCGTAAGTTCCAGAGGAATTATCCTTCTATGTCTACTTTTATTCGCAGGCAACCCTGCCAGGCCTCTACGGAAAGGAAGCATGGGAGGTGGGCCCCCCTGCTAGGACTTTTCTGATTTCTGTGGCACAGAAGCCTTCTTTATCTAATAAGTCTGCTTCTCTTTGATAATTCAACCCTCCTTCCTTTAGACCAGGTTCCTTTGTCCCTTTGGGTCTCTCTTTGTCTTCCAAATTGGTGTGTCATCACTTCAGACTCTTGGGTTCTTTCTATCATCCGTCAGGGTTACTTCATGATATGGAAATCGCTCCCTCATTTTTCAGGGATTCCTCAACCTCATCAAGAGTAACTTCCTCATTTTCAGAGGTTTTAAGGTTCCTGTTGAACCAAGAGACTGCTCAACCTGTCCCCCCTTCCCAAGTGGGAAGGGGTTTTTATTCCAAGATGTTCCTGATTCCTCAAAAGGAGGGCACTTGGAGACCTATTTTGGATCTCTCCCAGCTCAACACCTTTCTCGAGATCCTTACTTTTCAGATGCTTACTCTTCAAACCCTGTTTCCTCTTTTATTACCCCAGGCTTTTCTGGTGTCCTTGGATGTGAAGGATGCCTACCTTCATATCCCTATTCCCTCTCTCTTTAGGAAATTTTTATATTTCTCTGTGTCTTCCTCTCATTTTTAGTTCTCTGCTTTGCTCTTCAGTTCTCTACTGCCTCAAGGGTATTCACAAAATGCCTAGCTCCTGTGATTGTTTTCTGCAGGCTCCATGGCATTCACATTTTTCCTTATCTAGACAACCTGTTGCTTCAGGTGCCTTCTCCATGTCTGTTGTTGCAGGATCTGAAGTTCACCAACTCTCTTCTTCAAAGTCTGGGGTTTACTATCAACTTCCAAAAGTCTGTCCTGACTACCTCTCAGGATCGTGTATATCTGGGATGCAGGATTCAGACTGTACCAATGTTGGCCTCTCTTCCACCTCCAAAGGTATTGTCATTGACAGCCTTCTTTCATTCTGTTCTTCCTCTGACTGCCATGGCAACCAGTGAGATTCTTCAGGCCCTGGGATTCATGGCCTCTTCTATTCCAATGCTTCCTCTTGCAAGACTGCATATGTGGAAGCTTCAATGGTATCTCAAGTCTGCAGCATCATTACACTCTGAATTTCAGTGTACCTCTCCTTCCCTGTCTCAAGAATGACTCTGAGTGTTGGATTCGACAGTTCACTCAAAACCTAGGCTGGCCCTTTCACCTCCAGTCCCTTCTCAAGAGTTGTTCACCGATGGCATAGAAATGGGGGTGGGGCATCTCTTGGTCACCTGAAGGTTCAGGGCCTTTGGGCTCCCCATCAGAAGTCAGACCATATCAACATCAAAGAGTTGAGAGCTCTGATTCTGGACCTTCAAGCATTTTACCCCATCTTCTCTCTCCAGGCCCCTCGAAGGAGTACACAGACAACACTACAGTGATGTGGTATGTTAACAAGTGGGGGGGGGGCACAAATTCTTACCTCCTCTGCAGTTTGGCACTTCAGGCTTCAGAAGTGGTTTCAGTTATCAGTTAACTCTTCAGGCAGTCTACATTCCTTTACAGTGCAATCTTGTGGCAGACTTTCTGAGCAGATCCAAAACACAGGCTCATGAATGGATGCTTTACAGAGATGTGTTTCTGGGCATTGTCCATCAATGGGGTATTCCTCAGACAGATCTTTTTGCCTCCCCTCTGAACAGGCAGCTTCCTTTATTCTGTTCCAGACTGCCATGCTCTCTGGTGTAGAAGACAAATGCTCTTGCCTTTCCTTGGAAAGGGAGGTTTCTTTACGCTTCCCCTCTTCTTCCTCTACTGCTAAGAGTCCTGCAGAAGATTCAGTTGGACTCCCCAAAAATCTTGCTAGTGACTCCCTTTCAGCTGAGACAGCACTGTTTCTCCCTCTTAATGCATCTGGCCAGGGGCAATCATCACAAGTTACCGCACCAGTTGGATCTCTTCATACAGAACAAGGGGTGTCACCTCCTTCTACACTTCTATACTCTGCAAATGACATTGTGGATGATAGGGTTTTGATCCCTTGCAGGCACCTTATTTCTGACAATGTGCTCAGAGTTTTATGGGAGGCAAGGAAACCCTCAACCAAAAAATCTTATATGTCCAAATGGAAAATATTTTTGGACTGGTGCCCTGCTCGTAAGCAGAACCATTTTTCAGTGGGAGTTCCTCTGGTAATGTCTTATTTGTGTGAGTTGCTCCAGACTGGCTTGGCCTATTCTTCTGTGAAGACCCATTTGTCAGCCATTTTTGCTTGTCTGCCCTTAAATCCTCCTCTGACTTCTTATTTTGACATCAAACAATTTCTTAAAGGCGTCCTGCATATTAGGTCTCCAAGAAAACCTATTCCTCCTCTTTGGGACCTTAATTTTGTTTTGGAAAAATTGACACAGGCTCCTTTTGAGCCTGCAGATTCTGCTTCATTGCAACATTATACCTGGAAGACTGTTGCTGGCTCTTACTTCTGCTCAGAGAGTTTCTGAGCTCCAGGCCCTTATGGCCATTCCTCCTTTTTTGTTTTTTCACAGGGACAGGGTATCCCTTCATACTAATCCATATTTTATGCCCACAGTAGTAAATGAGTTGTCCTTACATTAGTTGGTACAATTATTTTTTAGTGAGAGGGTTCTGCATAGCTTGGATTTACACAGACAGCTCAGGTACTATTTGGATAAAACTAGGACTATTCATAAATCTGATCAGCCTTGTTTCCTTTCATCCCAGGTCTTTGGATGTGGCTGTTTCTAGGCAAACCATCTGCTCATGGATATCTGAGGCCATTTCCTTTTGTTATTCTTTTCATGGCAAATCTCCATCTACTTCTGTTAGAGCTCATTTCACTAGGCCATTGCCTCTTCTGGTGTCTTCTTCAAGGGGCTGGACACCAATTCCATCCTTGAAGCTGCTACTTGGTCTTCAGTGCATACCTTTACTAAACATTATAATTTGGATATGGTTTCTAGAGCCAGAGCAGGTCTTGCTGAAACCATTTTATGTGTGTTTGTTGAGGGCTCTTCTCAGCCTTCCACCTCCCATTCTATTTTTTGAGCTTTTTTACTCTGTCTTCTCTTCTGTAACGAATAATGCAACAGTGATATAGAAGTATATAGTACAGTTGTGTAAAATCTTATCATAACAGTAGATGTCCTTCTCTTCACTGTTGCAGTACTCGTTTGCTCCCTCCAACCCTCTCTTGTTTATTCTGCATTTTTTCCTTTTGGATGTGTATGGACTCCTTTGTCCTATGGCGACTGTTCTCTTCTTGGGCAATTCAGTTCTAGGTAGTTGCCTCCATGCATCCCTTTTATGCCCTACATTCTGTGTGGGGAGCATGATTGTGATGTTCGGTGCAAACAAGATCTCTTTTAGGCTTTTTTATACTTGCCGGGGTTTGGGCTGCCCAGGTTGGGACATCCCTTCTATAACTATAACGAATACTGCCACAGTGAAGAGAAGGACATCTACTGTTATGGGAAGATTTTACACAACTGTACCATCTCCCCCAACTAACATTTAACAGAAATTATAACTACTTTCTTATCATTTAAAATCAAATAATGTATTTTAACCACTACATGGGAAAATTATTAACTTCCTCATATCACTTTAATTCAGGACTAATCTGCAGTAACAGAACAAAGAAATATTTATTTCTGTGATAATCATCTTTAAAGCATATCATATCAGAGTATTTATTTGTTGCTCACCATCTACAGAAATTGGTGCCAGAATTTTGAGACTTTTCAGTGTGAATCCTGGAACTCCATAAAAGTAAGTCTGATCCTCTGAACATAACAACCATGTCAGAAATTTGCCATTGTACCTACAAAGAGATTTTTGAAAGGAAGCAAGTCTCCCTGCTTCCCGAATGTGGTTGAATGTACACCCATAACTGTACTAGTTTATATATACATATATATATATATATATATATATATATATATATATATATATATGTGTGTGTGTGTGTGTGCATACATACACATATACATATACATATACACACTGTGTGTGTGTGTCTGTGTGTGCGTGTGTGTGTGTGTGTGTGTGTGTGTGTGTGTGTGTGTGTGTGTGTGTGTGTGTGTATATATATATATATATATATATATATATATATATATATATATATATATGGGTTCCATACACTAGATCAAATTTTCACTAATTCGAAGTAGTGCATGGAATGCTCACTGCAGCGAAAGTGCACTTAATCGAAAGTGCACTTACGCGAAGTTCAGTACAATGAACAGGTGTTGTACTGAACTTCCGTGCAGTACTCATGGACCTTAGGGTTAGGGCACAGGTCATATTAAGGCAGGCTATTCCCTTACCATGACCTGTGCCCTAACCCTAAGGTCCGTGATGACTGCAGCGCAATGAAGGATATAGCAATGTCCTCCACTATGGTGCGATAGTCACAAACCTTAGGGTTAGGACATGGATAAGGGGATAGCTTTACTAACTATCCCCTTACCCTAACCCGTGCCCTAATCCTAAGGTCCGTGACTATCGCACCATAGTGGAGGACATAGCTTGTTTTTTATGTCCTCCACTGTGCTGCTGTGTTTTCGGTGAAGTGCACTTATGCAAAAGTTCACTTTCGTTAAAGTGAACTTTCGCAGAAGTGAGGCTTCCTATTACAAGTTCGAAGTAGTGAACTTTCGTTCTTGTAATAGGAATCCATATATATATATATATATATATATATATATATATATATATATATATATATTGGAATTAGTATATTTATATCCCACTGAAATTGTACTGAAATTCTGACTGTTTGGAGGATTCACTTATGGTCCTTGTGCATACAATGGGAACCCACTTTTAATAAGCAGAAAGATACTGAAGAATTTGCCACAAACCATTATCCTAAATTATTTCTTGATACCCATAAAGATATTTGTTCACTAGGGCAACAACTATACAACTGCACTCTTTTGTCCTCCGATGTAAAGCTTTCTCCTAGATAAAAAAAAAAAGAGAAGGCAATCACCCAGGTGAATATCTTTAGTGTTAATAAATCCTGTAATTCATTATATAGTAATATAATGAATTCTTCTCTTTTGTGATGGAATTAACTTGTCATTTTAATATTAGTAGAATGTCATTTTTAATATATTTCATTCTTTTAAAAAGATATACATCATTAATGTGCAAGTAAACTTTTAGAATTGATATTATGTAATTAAGGTCCTGGCTTTCACTGTAATTCTGTTTCCAAGTCTAAACACATAAAATAGGCCGTGGCTGCTACCCAGCCTCTCTTTACACTTTGTTACAGCCTGAGAACTGTTGTAAGCAAGTTTGGTAAACTGCTGCCTGGTATTCATTAAATAGGTCAGCATGTTTTGTATAGTTTTTTATTCTATTTTTATACTTTATATGTATGTGGAG
>NC_056751.1:9605879-9675879 GCF_019279795.1 Protopterus annectens
CATGATGTCAATAATTTAGTCATTAATCTTACCAACTTTGAATTTTCCTCCAGTGAATTCAGTGTGTTAAATAAAGGCCTTGGATATATACCCTCTTTTTTTGTCTCACAATTTGACATAGTAAATGATGTCAAAAATTTTTGTAGACAGTTAAATTTAAAATATCTGTATGCTAATAAAGATTCCTCCTCAGGTATGGGAGAGCCTACGGGCTTCAAATTCAAGAAATCCACATTTATGCCTCCCTACCATAGCACTGTTAGAACTTTTGAACAAGTCATTCTTAAAGACTTACAACTTAAACAATCCGAAATATTCACTACAGGTATTCAAAATTTAAGCAAAGATGAGCGAAATGCTTTGAATTCTTTGAAAAATAATCCTGAAATAGTGATAGTAGGGGCAGATAAGGGAGGCGCAGTGGTGATTTGGGAACGAGAGCATTACTTTAGAGAAGCCAATAGGCAGTTGATGAAGACAGAATTTTATCGAAAGTTAACATCAGAACCCATACAAGAACATAAACTATTGATTGATGGATTTCTAGAGGAGTCTTTTCATTTTCATAATATAGATCTGTTTACATTGAGGCAGTTGACTGTGATAGACCCTAAAACACAATATTTCTACATGGTCCCTAAAGTACATAAGAACATCATAAATCCTCCAGGACGTCCTATCGTGGCAGGAAGGGGATCATTAACTGAACCCCTATCTGAGTACCTAGAGTACAAGTTAAAGAAACTATTGCCTTATGTTACAGCAAGAATACGGGATACACAGCAATTCTTAGCACTGGTGGAAGATTTAGAAGTTATGCCAGAACAATATTTGGGTACCTTAGATGTACAGTCGTTGTATACTTCTATACCACATTCAGGTGGTATAGAAGCGGCACATTATTGGATGTCACAATCAGGATTATTTTCGGTGCAAGAACAGGAATTTTTAGTTAAGATACTACAGTTAGTTCTGGAACACAATACTTTTACCTTTAACAAGGAATGGTATATACAAGTTAAAGGCACAGCTATGGGGGCAACATTTGCCCCCACATATGCTGACCTCTTTATGGGGTATCTTGAATTACAATATATATACACCATTCCTGATTGTTTCAAGGATTTACTAATAATGTGGCGACGATATTTGGACGACTGTTGGGTAGTGTGGGGTGGTAATGAAGAACAATGGCACAAGTTTATACAATACATAAACAGTAATAGGTATGACATCAAATTTATAGGAGGAATACACAGGCATGAGGTAGAATTTTTGGATGTAAAGGTTATTAAGGATGAATCTGGCTTGGTGTATACCGACCTATATAGAAAACCATATTCCAAAAATGGATTTCTCTATGCCAATAGCTGCCATCCACCCCACACTATCCAAAACATACCCAAGTCCCAATTTTTAAGAGTTAGGAAAATCTGTTCTTCAGAAGGTAGATACCAAAGTCAAGCAGGAGAACTTAAACAAAGATTCCGTAATAGGGGTTATGGCAATAGACAGATTCAACAGGCCTATAATGAGGCATCAACCATGGATAGGACCCAATTATTGATAGATAGGGAACCGAGAGGTACTAGCCAATATGTAAGGTTCATAACTACATATGGTACTAATACTTTCCATATTCGTAACATACTGGCTCAACATTGGCACATCTTAACATCAGATGGTTTCTTTAGTAGACATGTGGATAGGGTCTGCCATTATGCATACAGAAGAGGTAAAAATCTGGGCCAACATTTTTCTACTTTTAAGAAAGGAGCAACACATAAGGACATTAGTGGTTTCACTGGGGGGAGCACTTTTTGTGGTCATTGTAAATATTGTAAACTTATGGCTAAAACTAAGTCCTTCACTTCTGTTAATACTAAGAGAGTTTTTGACATACGCCATTTTATTAACTGCAATAGCACTTGGTTAATATATATGGCAGTGTGTCAATGTGGTGCTTTTTATGTGGGGCAGACTTCTTGTTTATTTAAACAGAGAATTGCCCTACATATTAGCGATATAAAATGTGAACGCACAAGGAGTGCTTTATACAAACATAAGTTACTACATACCACAGCACACTTCATTTTCATAGGATTGGATATGGTAGACATACCTAATATTAGTGATTACAGAAGACATGAATTATTGACACAAAAAGAAAGAAGGTGGATAGTGCAATTGGGGGCTTTGTTTAAGCCAGGATTAAATGACCATTGGTGATTTGTTGGTGGGATATGTAGGCTATTAGAGATATATATGTATGTATACGTACATGTGTATATATATATATATATATATATATATATATATATATATATATATATAATTATAAATGTGGGTATATTTTATATTTTACATTTTGTAACATGTATATATAAGTGATTGTGAACATATAATAAATCTTCCTTTGGTATGCATACATTTCTATATATATTCACATATTTAAAAATCTCTCTTGTTTATGGATAGGTTAAGTTTAGGGTTTAGCTATCACACCATGGTACATTTGCAGTTTCCTAATAAATATTCAAGATGAAGGTTAGATAATATTAAACACAGGATAATACTTAGTAACTGTTAGAGATTTAGGCTTTATGGGTTAGGGTTATTTTTTTATACAACATTCACTAGTTTGATATATAGACATATAAAAAATTTTTGAATAAATAGTGTGCATCTGAGGGCTGATTTTGCCTAATAAATGGTTAAAGTCATCTGCTGTTATTTTTTCATTTTATAATGAGTGCTGGAGCGTTTGTGGATTATATATATATATATATATATATATATATATATATATATATATATATGTACTATTCATGCATATATGTATGTATATGTACTATACATATATATATATATATATACACACACACACACACACACACACACACACACACACACACACACACATATATATATATATACACACACACACACACACACACACACATATATATATATATATATATATATATATATATATATACACACACACACACACACACACACATAGATTTCTATATAAGAGGAAAAATTGGAAGCTCAGCCAAGCATGTAATAAAACAATTGAAGAACAAACTACAAAACTCAATAAAGAGAAGGAAAGAAACCACCAACAATTGTTGTAAAGTTAAGTGCTTTTGTTTTCATTTAATTAAATCAAAGAGATGCTTCAAAACTGATTACAATGATGAAATCACTTAATTTATATTAAGTACAAATCATGTGACTAACAGCTGACCCTAAAAAATGAGCAAACAAAACTCACAGGTTACAGATTGAAATCTATATTAAATGTTCTTCTTCTTCTTCTTTCGGCTTTTCCCGGTTAGGGGTCGCCACAGCGGATCACTTGTCCGCACATTGAATGGCAGTGGAGTTTTTTACAGTGTCGAGTTGCCAGCCCGGCGCCCAACCTTCCACAGAAGGCACACTCACACGCACACCTAGGGCCAATTTAGAGTGTCCAATCCACCTGCAGCATGTCTTTGGGATGTGGGAGGAAACCGGAGCACCCGGAGGAAACCCACGCGACCACAGGGAGGACATGCAGACTCCGCACAGAAGGCACCCCAGCCGAGGATCGAACCGGAGAACCTCTTGCTGTGAGGCAGCAATGCTAACCACTGCACCACCGTGGCCGCCCTGAAATCTATATTAAATGTTACATGCATAAAATATAGTGTAATATAAAACATTAATTTATAATATTGATTTATGATTTATAACCTTTGTGCTTTTAACAGGCACTTAATATTAATCTCCTCATTTAAACCTGGTGCTTTGTCAGCATTAAACAAAATCTGTCATTTAACCTCATTACATTCCAAAAAAATATTACTGCCCCTACTAAAACTATCGAAAACAACAAAAATAAACAACATAAAAACAAACCTTTCTAAAATAAATAAGCGTTTGAATGCTTAGATAAATTATTACTGAAATCTTTCTTTTTAATAGCCAAAATATGTTTGCATATTCTTTGCGAGAGCTTCCTCATGGTTTTCCCATGCAGAAGCTCTTGCAAGAGGCACAAGTAGCGAAATAAACTATACCTGTAGAATCACAAGTAAACTTTCTTTTAGGATGTAGCACTCTTCTAGTATGTTTTAAACCTACATTAATGCCTTTGTTAATATACTGAAAATACTTACAATTTTTATATCTGCATGTGCCAAAGGATTGAGTTTTTTTGGCTACAATAACATTATTTTTAACAGAGGCTTGATTTTATGAAGTCTTTTATATACAAAAAATAGATCTAGCACCAATAATATTAAATAAATCTATGCTAGCAAAGACAATTTTCCTATTACTATCAATCACGTTCTCAATAGAACTCATATAAATGGTGATAGGAATTGGAACGCCTTAAAAAAGCCATTTTTTCCTAAACTTTATTCATTTCCAATCTTGTTTGCAAACAAATCCACTAAGTAAAACTGGTGGAAATATTTTACATCTTTCTTGAGTAACTTTTGATAAAATATAATCCAGTTTGATTTCAGAATAGCTCTTTTCCAGAAACAAAGTAAAGAAAAAAAGAAATTTCAGCAACATAAATGGCATCATTACTGATAAGAAGACTGAGCCTGATAAACTGACCCAGATTAATATACTTCTTAAACAAGGGGTGCTGACTATGAAAGTTCAGATGATTGTTGACAAAGGTTCCTTTCTAAAATATTGTACTATAAAAACTCTGATTTGCCTTATCAAGAGTAACACTCAGATAAAAAAAAAATAAAATAAAATAAAATATATATATATATATATATATATATATATATATAAAACCAAAATTACTCAAAGAAAAAAAAAAAACAGCACTAGTATTAAGGTCTTCTAAAAATGATTGAAATACATCCTTCATCCCATTCCAGATGAAAAACAAAACATCTATATATTTACAACAGAAAGAAACATTTTAAATGATGGATATTTAACTGCAAATATATATATCATTAATAAAAAACTGGGCTCACTGTATAGAATAAAATCATTCCTTACCCCACCTGCTAGGACTGCTATTGCCTGATCCCACCTCCTCTCTACCCTCTTCTATGTCTCTCCTATACTTGCCAACTTAAACAAAACGGAACTTAATAGACTCTCAGCCTGCTATAACAGCATAGCTAGATTTGCCACTGAGCTGCCCTACAGAACACATCACTGTATAAACCTAAAAAATCTAGGCTGGCTAGAGCTATCAAGACAGATTCAGTATAACCAACTTATTATAGCTTTCAAAGTTCTTAACCAATCTGATAATACCCCTGCTTTAAGAAATATCATCAAACCTCACACCAACCAAAGATCACTTAGATCATCCAATAGAATCGTAGTGCAAACCACTATAGCTAACAACTTAGCCGGGAACTCCACGTTTGCCAACTCCATAGGCAATGCTTGGAACTCACTACCCCTTGGACATCACAACAAACACTACTCTTTCTAAATTTAAGACAGACCTCAGGCAGTACTTCATGACTCAGTGGCTTTGTCCCTGTGCCAGGCCTGATTAAATACTTGGTAACACTTGTACACCTGTATCAGATTAACAATTGCTTTGGTAATTAATAGTCAATTCAATGCTACTGTGTTATAATCAGCTGTCCAGATGTAAAACATCCTATTTCAGCTAACCTACACTATGAGTGTTAACTTGACTGTTTGTTATCTATGAACTTTAGAGTGTTTTACTTAAGTTTCCTTCTCTGTATTACTTCCTTTGGAGCTTTTCTCCCCGGGCCTCCACTGAAAATGGACATGTATCCAGTCGGACTATCCAAGTCAACAAATGTAAAATAAAATAAATAAATAAAGAAATGTATATATCTATGGATTCAAATTACCATAACATCGACTCACATAACAGCGAGACGACTTCAGTGAAAATGTAAATGAACGAACTCCAGGAATGGTGTATTTCACCTCTGGGAAACTAACCACTTGGCCATGATGGCAAACTTAGCCCTTTTCTCCACTGTAGTGTGATCTCAATGTTGTTATATTTACATAGGGGGTTGCGGGGGCAAAGCACCCCACTTTGGTGAGTTAAAATTGTTTCGGTTTGTGATATACTTATTGGTGGCCAAGTGGTTAGTTTCCCAGAGGCAAAATGCACTGTTCCTTGAGTTCTTTCATTTAAATTTTCGGCAACTTCGTCTCACTGTTATGTGAGTTGACATTATGGTAATTTGTTGTTTTGACGTAGATCCATATTATATGTGTGTGTGTGTGTGTGTGTGTGTGTGTGTGTGTGTGTGTGTGTGTGTGTGTGTGTGTGTGTGTGTGTGTGTGTGTGTGTGTGTGTGATATGTTTTATTGGTGGCCAAGTGGTTAGTTTCCCAGAGGTGAAATACAGGAGTTTGTTCATTTAAATTTTTGGCAATGTCGTCACTGTTATGGTAATTTATTGTTTTGACGTAGATCCATATATATACACACACACACACACGTATGTTTTATATATATATATATATATATATATATATATATATATATATATACATATATACACACACACACACATATCCATTTTATATATATAATATGCATGGTTATGTATATATCTGTGTGGGTCCCCTTCAGATGATCAAAGTTTTAAAACGTCGAATTTCATATGGCCAAGACCATATGATCAAAGTTTTAAAACTTTGGACATTCTGAATGGAGATCTCCATGCAGCGCAAAATGGGAAATTTTCCCTTTTCCTCCCTATAGTGCGATCACGGAGTTGGTATATTTAAATAGCAGGGGGTGTGGGGGGGGGTGCAAGGTGACTTGCCCCCCCCCGCCCGCAAAAATGTCCAGGAAATTTTTTTTGTTTTTGTTTTTCTTTCAGGTGTTCGAGGTTTTGAAACTTCGATCATATGGTCATTTGATGTTTAAATCTTTGATCATCTGAAGTAAACCCATCTATACATATATATATACACAAACACGATAAAACTAGAACCAAACAGGAGTGTACTGCTGAAAAAATAGAGTATGAATACAACAACAAACAGCACTGAGACCATGGCCAGGGCAGGTTTGTTCCACTACCACTTCTCAACACAAAAGTTTGTTTGTTTGTTGCAACACCTACAGGTCTTTGCTTACGATTGTACTCCACATGTAAAAAAGCTCAGCAAGACACTTGGTTGAGCAGCCATAAGATAAATGTTTCAAATGTATTGCCTTCCCAAGCACAGCATACATAATCAGCTCTACTTGGATATCGGCAAGTGTAGTTCACCTTCGTTACCATAGACGACAACTGCATTCATTAAAGCCATCAATTATTAATTCACATCGAACAATAACTTAAAAATAAAAATAAAAACAAAAATAAAAAACAAGCAGGACAAAGGATAAGCGCTTTTGGGTCTCCTCAATGACCCTTCATCAGATCCATGTGTACTGTGCAGTTAGTGCCTGTTTAAAAATTGCTCTCTACCAATAGAGTGCTAGATAACGGGTGATGTCACATCACACACAACTTCTGAAACCACGCCTCTTGAGCGCTGGTTTCATGGGAAATGTAGTGTTCAGTCCCAGTCTTCTATGAGCTTGTAGTTTTCCAATCCAATACATTTCTTCCTGCACCAGTCTGTTGTTGTTGTCACCTCCCCTTTCCGAGGTTAGAACAATTCTAAGCACTCTGAACTTGAAATTATGTCCTTCATTGTCCCTGACATGTTTGGCAAGAGGATTCTTATAATCTTTGAGTCTGATGTCACTTATATGTTTGGATAATCTCTCCTTAAATTGTCTTACTGTCTTTCCAACATAGAAATGGTCACATAATGAACATGTGGCCAAATATACTATATTTTTTGTGTTACAATCCGCATAGAAACTACAGGTGTGTTTCTTTTTGGTAATGGGATGCTCAAAACTGTTCTCTGTGCATATATACCTGCACATAGTACACCTTCTACATGGAAATGTCCCTCTTCTATCAGAGTTGACACGTGGTACTAAGTAGTCTTCTTTGCATAACCTATTTTTCAGATTACTTGCATTCCTGTAACCAAACTTAGCTACCTCTCCAATCGCTTCTTTGCATTCTTCACTCGACAATATCTTCCATTTCCTTCGAATAATGTTACATATCCCCTCAGTATCTGTTGTATGTGTGAGAATCATTTTAACTTCTCTTTACTCATTCCTATTGCTTCTTGAAGGTGCACCTTCTTGTTTTCCTTTCAGATATGGCTTACCTCTCGTTTCTCTTTCTAACAGCACATTATGTCTCACTCTCACTATCTCTTCCTCTCTGTATCCTCTCACCTCCAAGTGTTCAGACATATCATTCATAGCTCTGTCAAGGGTTACATCATTCGAATGTATCCTAGATGTTCTAAGGAATTGACCTATCATAACATTTCTGTATGTATATTTTGGATGCATGCTGTTTCTTGGTAGTATATTGTTCTTCCAACATTCTTTTTTAAATAGGCTGGTTTCTATGTTCCCTTCTTCATCTTGTAGTATTCTCACATCCAAAAAGTCCATTTGACTTTCATTACTCAGAATAGTAAACTCCAGAAAGTTGGTGCTGTTCTCTAAATATCTATGGAAATTGTTGAGCTCCATGACATCGCCTTCCCATAAAATATAAATATCATCCACAAATCTCTGGTATATCTTTAGGCAATTATTCCAAGGATTATTTTGATATATGACTTTATCTTCCCATTGCGTCAACACTATGTTAGCATAGCTGTTGGCACATGGCGTACCCATTGCCACACCATATAGTTGTATGTAGAATTTATTGTTGAAAATGAAGTCATTGTTCTCAAGTATCAACTTCATTAGCTCACATTTAACTGTGATTTTATTTTCTTCATAATCTCCTTTATTCAACATGAATTCTCTTAATGCAGCTATGCCATAGTCATTGGAAATGCTTGTAAATAAACTCTTGATATCCATAGAGACCACTAAGTGTTTCTTCTTGTCTTTTTTGTTCTTCATATATACACTTAATTTCTCAATAAATGCTGCCGTATCTTTCAGAACCGCTGGTGCTTTTACTAGCTCTTTCTTGATATGGTTCTCCACATATATAGAGGCTGGCTCAGTAATCCATCCTGCCCCTGCCACAATAGGTCTCAATGGTGGTCTCTGTGGATCTTTATGTATTTTAGGAAGGCATTTGAATGCCGGAGTCAATGGAAACTCCACCTGCAGATAATTACATAGCTCAACTGATATTTGACCTCTTTCTTTCATTTCTTCTATGTGCAGCCTCATCTTCATTTTGATCTTCTCTAGGTCACAGTGGTTTATTTCTTTATATGAGGAATCATCCTGTAATAGGATTGTTACTTCCTCTATATATTTATCACTGCCCATTAAGACCACACCTCCCCCTTTGTCAGCAGGTCTAATTGTTTGGCTCTTATTTTCCTCTAATTCTTTTAGAGCCCGTCTCTCTTTCTTTGTAATATTGAAGGACCTTTTTCTATTGTTCTGTATATATTCCAAGATATCTTTTTCACAGACATTCAGGAAAGTATCCATGACTGCACTATTCTGTGGTACAAAACAACTTGGTTTCTTGAATAGGTCTAATTCCATTCCTTTATTATTCTTATACATGTTTCTTAACGTAACATCTCGTCCAGACATCTTCAGGCTCAGTATTGCTTCATTCTCTTCCATACCTCTTGTAGGTATAAATTTGAGGCCCTTGTTAAGAATACTCTTATGTGCATTATTTAACTGAAGGGATGACAAATTAAAAACCAAACTATCATTGATTTCTTCATTTATTTCTCTTCCACATACGACCTTCTCCTTTTTCTCCCCTGCTTAGTGATCTCATTTCCTTTCTGCTTCTCACCTCTCTTATTCTTAGGGAAAAACTGGAAAACCCACATCTTTTACCACAGCTTTTGATATGGCACCTGGTCCGTTGTTTCTGCCCTCTCTCTTTTCATTATCAATCGTTATTCCTAATGTCTGATTGATCATGGGTATGATTTCTTGATGGAATGTATCTTTCGGCTCTTCAGCCCTTTCATCATTCTCTCTTCATCTATTGTGATTCATTATTCTATCTTTATTTATCTCCTTATGACCCAGTGCATCATTGTGTGGATTATTCTGTGGCACTTTATCCCTATGTTCTTGCTGAAATTCATTGTTACTTGAAACCTGATGTTCTCCATTATACTCTCTTGACCACATAAAAACATCACCTCTCGTAAAATCAGCATAGTCTCTTCTTAGTTTCTTGATTTTTATCTGCTCCAATTTGTTGTCATACAAAGATATTTTATAGTATGCCTCATCTAACTTGGATTGACAGACATCATTGCCGAAATTTTGTTCAAGATATGCTTGCATACTTTCAACTTTTTTAACAAGCTCACTCTCTCTAGATTTAAAGTGTTCTATAATTAGTTTCATATAACTTCGGCTGTGCTCTAAGTTAAGACTCTGCCATTTCTTTAGCAATTCCGGTTGTGAATTGCCTTGCGAAGGCATTAGCAAAATTCTCAGACCTCTCGGTACAATGTTAAAATGTAGGCACGCTTCTAGATGCTGTCATTGCCATTGCAATCTTTTAAGTTCATATATACTATCTTCCATCTCCTTCATTTCTTTACAGAACTTTTTCATGTCTATAACATTTGTTCTTTCATTGTCAATCATTTCAGTTTGTACCACTTCATCTAAGAAGTCTAATTTAAGTAATGGATTATCACTGTTGTTAAATAAAATTCTATTAACCTTACTGTATGTTCTGCCATGTCTTCCATCTGTTGGAGTGGCTGGTGTACGATTCAGTATATTACTGTCCACACCAAACTCTTCAGTTTGCCTCTCTGTTCTCCCTTCCGCCATGTCTCCCGTTGTTCTCCTCAAAAAAGAAATAAATCCAAACACGACTAAACTAGAACCAAACAAGAGTGTACTGCTGAAAAAATAGAGTATGAATACAACAACAAGCAGCACTGAGACCATGGCCAGGGCAGGTTTGTTCCACTACCACTTCTCAACACAAAAGTTTGTTTGTTTGTTGCAACACCTACAGGTGTTTGCTTATGATTGTACTCCACATGCAAAAAATTAGTGCCTGTTTAAAAATTGCTCTCTACCAATAGAGTGCTAGATAACGGGTGCAGTTATCAAAATAACCCTTGTAATAAATGCCTAAAGATATACCAGAGATTTGTGGATGATATTTATATTTTATGGGAAAGTGATGTCATGGAGCTCAACAATTTCCATAGATATTTAGAGAATAGCACCAACTTTTTGGAGTTTACTATTCTGAGTAATGAAAGTCAAATGGACTTTTTGGATGTGAGAATACTACAAGATGAAGAAGGGAACATATAAACCAGCCTATTTAAAAAAAAGAATGTTGGAAGAACAATATACTACCAAGAAACAGCATGCATCCAAAATATACATACAGAAATGTTATGAGAGGTCAATTCCTTAGAACACCTAGGATACATTCGAATGATGTAACCCTTGACAGAGCTATGAATGATATGTCTGAACACTTGGAGGCGAGAGGATACAGAGAGGAAGAGATAGTGAGAGTGAGACATAATGTGCTGTTAGAAAGAGAAACGAGAGGTAAGCCATATCTGAAAGGAAAACAAGAAGGTGCACCTTCAAGAAGCAATAGGAATGAGCAAAGAGAAGTTAAAATGATTCTCACACATACAACAGATACTGAGGGGATATGTAATATTATTCAAAGGAACTGGAAGATACTATTGTCAAGTGAAGAATGCAAAGAAGTGATTGGAGAGGTAGCTAAGTTTGGTTACAGGAATGCAAGTAATCTGAAAAATAGGTTATGCAAAGAAGACTACTTAGTACCACGTGTCAGCTCTGATAGAAAAGGGACATTTCCATGTAGAAGGTGTACTATGTGCAGGTATATATGTACAGAGAACAGTTTTGAGCATCCCATTACCAAAAAGAAATACATCTGTAGTTTCTATGCTGATTGTAACACAAAAAATATAGTATATTTGGCCACATGTTCATTATGTGACCATTTCTATGTTGGAAAGACAGTAAGTCCATTTAAGGAGAGACTATCCAAACATATAAGTGACATCAGACTCAAAGATTATAAGAATCCTCTTGCCAAGCATGTCAGGGACAATGAAGGACATAATTTCAAGTTCAGAGTGCTTAAAATTGTTTTAACCTCGGAAAGGGGAGGTGACAACAACAACAGACTGGAGCAGGAAGAAATGTATTGGATTGGAAAACTACAAGCTCATAGAAGACTGGGACTGAACACTACATTTCCCATGAAACCAGCGCTCAAGAGGCGTGGTTTGAGAAGATGTGTGTGATGTGACATCACCCATTATCTAGCACTCTATTGGTAGAGAGCAAATTTTAAACAGGCACTAACTGCACAGTACACATGGATCTGATGAAGTGTTATTGAGGAGACCCGAAAGCGCTTATCCTTTGTCCTGCTTGTTTTTTATTTTTGTTTTTATTTTTAAGTTATTGTTCGATGTGAATTAATACTTGATGGTTTTAATGAATGCAGTTGTCGTCTATGGTAACGAAGGTGAACTACACATGCCGATATTCAAGTAGAGCTGATTATATATGCTGTGCTTGGGAAGACAATACATTTGAAACATTTATCTTATGGCTGCTCAACCAAGTGTCTTGCTGAGCTTTTTTGCATGTGGAGTACAATCGTAAGCAAACACCTGTAGGTGTTGCAACAAACAAACAAACTTTTGTGTTGAGAAGTGGTAGTGGAACAAACCTGCCCTGGCCGTGGTCTCAGTGCTGCTTGTTGTTGTATATATATACACACACACACACACACACACACACACACACACACACACACACACATACACACACACACACATATATATATATATATATATATATATATATATATATATGAAGTTTTGACATATCAAACCTTGTGAATGGAGATTGCCGTACAGTGTGGAACAGGAAGTTTGCTGTTCCCTTCACTGTGCGATCTCAGAGTTGGTATATTTAAGTAGCATGGGGTGTGTTCAGAGTTTTAAATTTCAAGAAATTCAGTCTTTTATACATACCGTGACAGAGACTTTTTGTGACTTAACATTTGAAACTGAGGGACTGATGATGAAATTTCTGGAACCATGTAATAAAAAGTAGCACATTTACTTGTGGGACTAGTATTTGTTTTCTACTAGTAAACTTGTAAATGTAAAAAAAATTACTTTGCAGTTTAGATCTGATGAACTGGAAGAAGATAATATTAAAAAAAGGCATGCTGGGTCTGTGTGAAACTGTTTATAATACTGTGAAAGTTAGAGATGACGGAAAGATATGGAATGGAAGGTGGAAGTTGGAAACTGTTTTGTAATGTGAGAAAAAAACATGGTGAAAAGTTTGACAAGTGTTATTTCTGTGGCTGGTTATAGAGGAACATTAAGATATGCTGGACAGCCTAAATCATGTTTCTTTTGTGGGGACTTTTCTTATTTAATTGATTGTGGAATGGTACAATGTAACCAGCGGGAGAAGAAAGGACATACAGCAGGAAAGTGTGTGCCTGAATGCAGGATATGTAAAAATAAAATGGGACACACTTTTGAACGGACTGCCAAGAGAAAACTGTAAATAATGAAAAGGAAAGAAAACATACATGAAGAAGGACAACAGCAGGCTGGAGGAGAGGATGAACTAGGTAAAGAAGAAATTGTAGAAGAAAAAATATATACGGAGGGAGAAAATGAGGAGAGAGAGTGCATGCAGGAAGAGAGAACAGAAGACGGGACTGATACTAATATTTGTTTTGAAGTTTTAGCTAGTGGGAAATCTGATTCTGAGGATCAATGATTATTTGTACATAAACTCAAGAAAAATATTAAGGTGGGAAAGAGTGAAAATAAAATGAAAAATTACAACAATATTTCTATTAAACGTAAAATCAACGAGAAGCAATAATTTTACAGTACTTTCAGTAAATGTGAACAGTTTTATTAACATTCTAAGAAGGGCAAGGATACTGGAATGGTGTGCTGAATGTGACGTAGCTATAGCTCTCAATCATTCAGGGACAAATCTCAACAGAATCAGTGTCAAATCCAGAAATAATCAGGGACAATCAGGGACACTTGTAAAATATTAGTACTATTAACAAGAAACATTGACAGAATAAGAGGATGTGAACTAATAGCCATTTTCTGAAATAAACAAAGTCTAAAATTCTAATTGTTGTCATTATTCATTAAGTATAATTCACCACCTTTTCTCCAAAAGTCAACAGTTTTCGGAGGGATTAAGAGTGACAGAGCTAAAATTTGAGTCAAAATCAGGGACGTCCTTAAAAATCAGGAGCAGTTGAAAGGTATGAGTGGTCATTATTCTGGTAGAGGATGTAAGATTCCTGGCAAATGAAGAAAGACTGCAAACAGCAAAATTGTGGGCTGGACATATAATATAGAACTTAGGAAGTGAACATTCTTCTGGAGTGGCTGTGTTGTATAAAAACAATGAAAATAGCTGTAACATTGGTAAGGATAGGAAGGTTAACTGCTGTGGATGTGAGGTGGGGACAACATGTTTATAGAATTATAGCATTATATAACTAGTAAGGAAAGAGAGAATCTGTTTCATCAAATATTAGACTATATGGTGGGTAACATGAAAATTATAATTGCAGAAGAATTTAATTGTGATTTAAGGGGAACATGTAACTTAGACTCCTCAATAGAGGCTGGAAATTGTGTTTAATTTGTATTATGTTAAATTTGCTTGTGTTACTTCCTTTGGAGCTTTTCTCCCCAGGCCTCCGCTGAAAATGGACATGTATCCAGTCAGACTATCCTAGTCAACAAATGTAAAATAAAATAAACAAACAAACAAACAAATAAATAAATAAAATGTAGAAAGAAAGCGAAAGATACAAAAAAGTACAGTGATAAAATGTGGCAAATTAGCTGTGTGGAACAAAATTCAGTGGACTTATAGAAGGAGAGGTGCTTGGATCTGAAACTGATTGTTTTTTGTCATCAGAAGGCTTGATGGTAGCAAATAATGACACAGTTGTGATGTTTTTTTCAGACCATTTATCAATATGGATGGAGGTGATGGAAGAAAGGAAGTATATTAAAATAGGAAAGGGAATAAACATAATAAATGAGAAATTCTGGGATGAAATTGGAGAGGGTGGAGTACTGGAGACATGGAAGGATCATATAACTATAAAGGATTTCTATAAAGACTGGGAGGAATAGTGGATTGAATTTAGAAAGAAGTATAAAAAGTATTTTATCAATGGCAGGATGATGTAAGAAAGGACGGGAAACTGAAGTATGAGATAATCCATAAAAATGTATTAGAGAATGCAATGAGTAATACAAGATACGTTTGTGATATGGGAAAAATAAACATATAAAAGCAATTGAGAAAAAAAATAAGGCTTTGTTGTTTAGGCAGATCTTTTATTTACAAGGGAGAAGGGAGGGGATATTTGCATATTTGGGTAAAACAGAAAAGGAGGGTATTAGTATAATGAGGGAAATGAAAAATGTAAAAGGAGAGGTAAAAAGAGCACAACAGAAAATTCTGAGCATTGCAGTATAGCATGCATAAAATTTGTATAAGAGTAAAAAGAAGGAAAACGAGAAAGAATGGAAAGTAAAAAAAAAATCCATAGAGATTTAAGGAAGAATGTGAAAAAAATATTATTCGTGAAATGTATGAAGTTCTTAGGAAAGTAAATACTGATTCAGATGGTATAAGGAATGGAAGGTAGAAGAAATTAATTGATTAGTAAAGGGAATATTTTGTAAATGTGTTAGGCTTGTATAGACCCTAGGGCCGATAGCCTAGTACTGACCTATGAACCTACATACTGAATAAATGGTTGAAGAAAGGGTTTGTTTATGAAGAGTTATATAGGAACATTAAAATGTATATGGAAGAAAAATAAGAAGAATGAAGTAAAAAATGGAGACTCATCACACTCAGTAGCACAAATTATACATTTTTATGAGAATATTACAGAGGAGAATGGAAGGAAGGAAGAGGGATATTATGCAAGAAAGTATGTGTGGCATAAAAGGGAAGGGAAGAATTGTTATTGGTTGTGACAGAAATTGTGGATGATAGTATAAGTGGAAGGGAGGATGTGAAACTTATGATTGGTGATATTAGCAAGGTTGATACAACAGGGCATGATGCTTTGTGAGATGTTATGGAGAAGTATGGAATGGGTAACAGAATTAGGAGAGTGTGGATGTCAGCATATTAAAATAATAGGGTGAGATTGTTAGTGAATGGGTGGCTGAGTAAAGAAATATGCATGAAGTATGTATAAGACAAGGATGTCACATGGGTGGAATATTGTTTGCATTGGTAATGAATGTGATAGTGAGTGAGGTAGCTTATAAAATGAAAGAAGCTAGATATGTTCACAGGTTCATAGGTTCATAGGTAGGAACTAGGCTATCTGCCTGAGGGCATTTTTAAGCCTAGCCAGAGTGTGTCGGCTTTTGCCGCCCCATTGATTAATTAACTTGGCCTCTGTCGAGCAGAGCCAATGAAGTGATCCCAGGGGTGTATTTTCTGTTACCCATCCACTCGTCAAGGCTTCTCTTGAAGAGTGTTAGTGAGGGGCTCTGCCTAATGTAGTTATGAATTTTGTTCCAAAGCATGGGGAGTATCTGTGACAGGAATCTATCCTCCAGCATGTTCTATTTATTGCTGTGGTGAGGTTTAGCTCACTAGAGCGTGTGGCTCGCAGTGACTTTGATTTCTTTAGGTGGAGCATGTCCATCAATTTTGAGTTGGACATGGCTTTGTAAGTCAGGCAGAGATCACCTCTGAGTAAGCGATATGCCACTGAGTACAGCCGGAGTTTTTTCAGTCGGGCTGCATAGGACATATGTTTGAGGCCAGTAATCCTCTTGGTGAGGTGCTTTTGTGGTCTTTTTGTTGGAAGTGTCTTGTGAGGTACATCCCAAATGGGGCATTGTACTTTATGATGGGTCTGATGAGTGACGAGTAGAGGGCACTATAACCTCTTTATTTCTAGATGAAAACCCCTTAGTAATTAGATGGGCCACATAGAAGGATTTCCTAACTACGTTGGCAATATGATTGTCAAATGAGAGATTACTATCTACCTGGGTCCCCAGATCTCTTATTACCTCTTCTGTATTAAAGGGGCTGCCGCCTATGTGGTAATTTGTGGGTGTTTTGTTTTTCCCAAACGGGATGACTATGCATTTTTTGGCATTTAGCTTGAGGCCATGACTTTGACACCAGGTGTCTGTCTCAGTAAGGCCTTTTTGAAGGATGTCCGTGTCAGCCGGAGAGTCAATTATGGCTCCCAGTTTGCAGTCATCGGCAAACTTGGTTAGCCATAGTCCTCCTGTGTTTGCCTGTACGTCTGAGAAATATATGCCGAACAGTAGGGGTCCCAGAACCGAGCCTTGCGGGACACCACTTGTGAATGGTTTAGATTCAGACCTGGAGCCCATTATTCTTACCGTGTGAGTTCCGTCTGTAAGCCAGTTGGCAACCCATCTTGTGACGTAGGGGTTTATGTTCAGGCTGGTGAGTTTTTCTATAATACCCGAGTGAGGAATGGTGTTGAACGCCCTGGCGAAATCAAGGTAGGCTGTATGAACCACCTTTCACTCATCTATGGCCTTGGTGACTGTCTCGAAGAAGTCAACCAGGTTTAGTAGGCATGATCTGCCCTTAACAAAGCCAAACTGGGTTGGGTCAAGTGTTTGGAGGTTCCCAATGTCTTTGTTAATGAGTTCCATGATGATGCGCTCCATACCCTTGCAGACCAGGCTAGTCAGGCTTATGGGGTGATAGTTACCAGGATCAGTTGTGGCCCCTCCTTTGTGGAGTGGAATATCTGTTGCTGTGTGCCATTCTATGGGCATGTAGCCTGTGGAGAGGCTGAGGATGAACAGCATGTTTAGGTGGGGGGTTAGTTCGTTCTATAGTATGTGCAAGACGCAGCCTGGGAAACCATCTGGCCCCATTGATGCTGTGTTTTTGGCTTTTGAAAGGGTTGTTTTCACCTGTGCTTCTGTGATTTCCGGGACACTACACTTTTCCAGTATTGTTGTGGGCCCTTTTGAAGGTGAGAGGGAGGTGAAGTTTGCATTGAATCTATCCGCCAGGATGTTGGCAATATCAGTAGGTTCAGTATATTTTGTGCTATTTTGCACTAGCTCAGAGCATATCTGTGAGTTGCCACTTAGATTCTTGACATAGCTAAAGAAGGCTTTGTGGTTATCTTTCGAATCCTTGGCTATTTTTCTTTCGAAGTTAGCCTTGGATGATTTTATGCGGGACCTTAGTTTCTTACTGATACTGATCAGGGATGTCTTTCCTTCTTGGGATTTGCTTTTTTTCTGAACTAGTTTCCTTCTTCTGTTGTATAACCTGTTTATGGTAGGGGTCCACCAGACTGGTTTCCTTCTCTTAGGGGAGTGAGTCTTGGTCTTGCTAGGGATAGCACGATCCATGCAGCCTTGTAGGTGCTCATAGAGTGCAATTGTAAGGGATTCTGCATCTTGGGCAGTGTTATCCTTTAGTGTGGAGGCTGTGAAACTTACCACCTCTGCCTTAAGTAAGGTGAAGTTTGCTTTAGAAAAGCTTTTCACTGTGGTTTCCTTGGTTGGGGGTGGTGGTGGGGTGTGGATATCCAGGGTGATTAGTTTATGGTCTGATCTAACCAGTGACGGGTTGACCTCCGGTACGGAACACCTGTTACCCATGTTGGTGATGACCAGGTCCAATATGTTGTGGCCTCTGGTAGAGGAGTTTACCAGCTGATCCAGGGCATTTGAGTTGATAAATTCCAGGAAGAGCTGAGCCTGGGAGTTTGTACTCAAGTAGTTTTCCCAGTTAATCATAGGGTAATTGAAATTGCCCAATATCAGGGTGTTCGGTAGGACCTTCATGTTTTCCAGTGTCTCCAGAAAGGCGGAGTGGTGGTCCTGGGTCATGGAACGTGATCTATAGCAGGCAACAATTTGCAGTGCAGATTTGCCCGATGTTAGTTGCACATGGATGATCTCAGAGGTATCATGCTGCTCCACTAACCTGGAGGTGTGAGTATCCTTGATGAATATGGATACACCCCCTCCTTTTGTGTGTCGGTCCATGTTCTGTGGCCAAAATGTGTGGTATGAGTTGTAACCCAGTAGTGCTGGAGTGCTCTCTGGAGCCTTGAACCAGGTTTCAATTACTGCACAGATGTCAATGTTCTCCATACTTAGGAGTGCTTTGAGCGCATGTATTTTGAGATTTAAACTCCTGGCGTTGAGTAGCATAACCCTCATTTTTTTACTTCTGCTGTTTACGGTGGTGGGTTTGAATTTTGAGCCTTGCCTAAAAAAGGCACTATGGGGGCATCAAGAGCCTTGGCCAGTATTCGAAAGCCAAGGGGTGACAGGTGCAAGCCATCTCTTGCGAAGCAACGTGGCTTGTCGAGCATATCATCCCAGGCTGACAGACACTGGATCCCCTAAGAATGACACCAGAAACTTAGCCAGTTGTTGAAATTGATCATTTTTTTCTTTATACCGAGGTATCATTCTTGGTGAGGGCAGGATGCTACTCAGGGTCAGAGTCATACCCGCCTGAGGTACATGATCAGAGAGCTCTTCCATATCTCTTTTCATGTAGTCCAGGGAGGTACATCTCAGGTCATTCACACCAACATGAACAATGACAGAATCATATTTGTACTTGTTCTGGAGTGACCTGAGTGCTTGTGTTATTTGGCGGATTCTGGCTCCCGATAGGCAGCTAACAGTAACCTTCTCCTTGTCCAGCCTAGTGAGTGGGGCGTCAGTGTGCCTGACTATTGAGTCACCTATTACTAGTGTGTTAGGTATGTTATTTCACCTTAAGGGCTGTGTTTGTGCGGCACATCAATTTTGTGTTTTATTTGTTGTCTGGTTTGTGACGGGAGGTGCAGGTTTTGTGGGTGTTTGTTTTAGAGCTCTCTGATGCTTTTGCAGGTTTTTATTTAGATCCTCCGAGTATGATTTCATGTATTTATGTGTATTTTTTGCCAGTGCTGGTTTAGTAGGTCTATGTGAGTCTGGAGGTGTGGTGCAAGTGTTAACCTTCTCCTCATGACTGTCTGTTCCAGTCTTGGGTGGAGAGGCCTTAGCCTCCAGTTTGGCTGTATAATTGCATCTCTCGCATATGTTAGTGTTTTGTGGTAGGAGAAGAGGGCTGTCTGTGTACATGAGGCAGTTGTAACATTGCCTCAGGATACCCAGATTCACCTGCTGGACTGGAGAGTACACCTGAAGTTGCCCTTTGGTCATGCCTGAATAGTAGGGTGAGCTGCTTAGTCGCTTGGTTGGTGAGTGGTGGATAAAGAGCCTTGCCCTGCTGGGCAGTCAAGTGTCGGGCTATATTAGTGCTTGCTATTAGGTCTGAGCAAGTGCTGGACTGTAGGATGCTTTCTGAGTGCTTAGGTTGAGAGTTAGACTAGTTTCAAGTGAAAAACTGAAGATGAGACTTAGTGGAGCCGGGAATAATTTAACCATAGCTAACCAGTGCTATCCGGTGCACAAAACAGTGCAAATGCATTTTTTAAACTACTAACTTCTGAGCTGGAACCACTCCTCCAGGGACAGATGGCTGCTCAAAGTTCCCCTCTCTCACAGGTGAACAGAGAAAATTCCCTCTATCCAAGTAAGGCATGGGAAACTCAGAAACTTGTAACACAGCCCTGAATTCAGCACTAGCCTGAAAACTGGACTATACTAGCTTAGAAAGGCGGGAAACAAGAATTTTTTTTTTTGAAAAGATAAGGCAAAAACAGTAAAAAGTACACTTAAAACAGCTTTAAACAACTACAAGCGATCGGAAAAGGCTATCTCACTTTAGTGTGTAGCCTACAACAGTTAAACAATTTATTTAAACAAAAAACAAACTTTTTAAAAGTGCAGGCAGTTAAATAAGTACAATATGTGAAAAAAACAAGCTTTTAAATCACAATAAGTGCTGGAAAAATCCATGTTTAGGCGGAAAACAGTTAAGTACAGCAAGAAAATACAGAAAACTGATACTCAATCACTCCAAAGTCTCTCTTTTAAGCTAGCTTTTTAGTGCTTTCCAGTAGGTTAGTTACAGGAAAGATGGGAAACAAGCGCAGATGTGGTCTTTTAAACCAGAATGTTGAAAGAGATGGACAACTTCCCGAACGATCAATAAACTACAATTCCTGGGCCAAGAACCACTCCTCTTGTGGTAGACAGGCTACCTAGTACTTACCACTCCCACTGATAAGCTAGAAGGCTGCACTCCAACACAAAGGCTTGGGGGGACTCAGAAGCTTACAAACAGTCCTGGATACAGCATATCTGTACCTGGACTAGACTAATTACGGGAAAGGTGGGGATCAAGTGCAAACACAGGCTTTAAAACCAGAAAGTTGAGAGTGATGGAAAAAACTGCCCAAACAGCCAATTAACTACAATTTCTGGGCCAGAACCACTCCTCTTGTGGTAGATAGGCTACCTAGTGCTTACCACTCCCACTGATAAGCTAGAAGGCTTCCCTCCAACACAGAAAGTCTTTGGGGGCTCAGGAGCTTACAAACAGTCCTGGATATAGCAAGTCTGTATCTGGACTAGACAAGTTACAGGAAAGGCAGGAAACAAGCTAGGAATTTTTTTTTTACAGAAAAGCAGCTAAAACAGCAGTAAATACAATTCAAATGCAGTGCAGGCTAGCACACGTGTATCAATATTACGGCAAATACAGTTTAATTAAATGCAATTAAATTAACAAATGACTAAAAAACAAGTGCAGAATGCATTAAATTAGAAGGCTACTAACAAGCAGTAATAAGTGCAGAGTAAGTAACAGCACGCAGAACAGCAACTAGGACAGTTACAGTAAGAGCAGCTGAATATATATATATATATATATATATATATATATATATATATATATATATATATATGGGTTCACTTTATAACATCGAAATACTGAAATGTCGAATTTCAGTATCTCGAAGCTATAAAGTCGAATGTTACAAATAGCGAACGTTCATAATCGCGAATTTGAATATATCTCGAAAATATGTTGAATTTGCGGTTATGAAGTTACGCTACGTAATGTCTGGGTTTGTGTTTTGGTGGTGCGCGGTGCCGTGTGTGGATGTAGGTGTTATGTCAGGTAAGTGAGTGTTTTGTAAGGGTTTTGAGTGGGAGTTAGAGTGTGTGTGAGGGATTGGAGAATGTGCGTGTGTGAGTGAGCTTTTGTGTTGTGTTTGTGCGATCTCGGAGTTAGTATATATAAGTAGGGGGTATGGGGGCACAGCCCCCATAGAAGTGCAGAGGGCTCGCCTGCTTATGTGTGTGTGAGTTGTGTATGTGTGTTTTTTTGTTTATGTTGTGATGTGGGTGTTGTGTTGTATGTTAAGTGTAGTGTGTGCGGTGTTTTCGGTTATGTGGTTTCGCGGTTTTTGTTTGTCGGTGTTTTGTGGATTTGGTTTTATAGTCTCGAGATACTGAAATTCGATATTTCAGCATTTCGAGGTTATAAAGTGAATCTATATATATATATATATATATATATATATATATATATATATATATATTTTTTTTTTTTTTTTTTTGAGGGAGGGAACACAGCAGGATTAAGAGGCTATAGGGGTTGTCTTTCTCAAATGCTCTCTTTGTACACAGTAGGAGTGCCTGAAATCAGAATATGATCTCACTGTACTCAATTGAGTGAGCAAATGAGATAGGCCCAGAAGGATTATCCAAATACAAACTTACAAGAGGGGTGGGCAGTTTCAAAGCCACCAAGATTAACACCAAGACAGGAATAGGGAAGGTGGGTGAGAGAAACAAAATGGAGACAACAAGAGACAGAAATAATACAGCACCACTATAAATAATAGGCAAGTGTATAACTACAGCAGAGTGCAAATTAAGATGCAAAAAGTGTACTTGTCGGTTTGAAATAGATTCCAATTCTGCAGTTCACAGCAAATCTATCAGCTTTCCAGCAGTTCACAGTAATGCAGTCTGTATTGGAATTACAGCAAGATACACCTCAGGCAATGACTAACAGCTAGGATGTGAGCTGGCTCGACAACCCCCTCCCTGAAACTAGCTTGAGCTACCCTGAGAAAAGAACACAGTGGAGACAAGAGACAGAAATAATACACCACTATAAATAATAGGCAAGTGTATAAATACAGCACAGTGCAAATTAAGTTGCAAAAAGTGTACTTATCAGTTTGAAATAGATTCCAATTCTGCACTTCAAAGCAAATCTATCAGCTTTCCCACATTTCACAGAAATGCAGTCTGTATTGGAATTACAGCAAGATACACCTCAGGCAATGACTAACAGCTAGGATGTGGGCTGGCTCGACAACCCCCTCCCTAATGTTTATGTCATGATGTCATGATGCAGAAGTAGGTGGTAACTCTAGTACATTTGACATACATAGATGATATAGTTGTAGTCTCTATGAACAAAATATGGATGAGGGAAGAGCTGGTTTGTCTGAATGGGTATTTGAAGGACATGGGGATGACCATGAATGAACATAAAAGAAAGGGTTTGGGCGATGTGAAATTTGTAGATGTGTATTTTTCATTGAATGAAGTGTTTTTGCTATGAATAAAATTTAGGGAAAATTATGTTGTTATGATGCAATGAGAGGGTTTGATAAAGAAATTAAAGAAATATATCTTATGTGAAGGATGTATAGATTAACATCTGGGGAAAATGCTTATCTGGTGAATTCAGTATTAATCAGAAAATAGCATGTATGCCAAATGTTTATATGATCCCAGAAAAATATGAAAACTATATTGTATGATTGGTGTTTTCTTTCATAGGGGGTTCAAGACTAAACCAAGTGATAAGAGATGTGTTGTATATGAGTAAAAATGATGAGGGACTGGGGTTACTAAATCCAGTTGTTTATTCTACTTCATTAAGCTTGTATAGAATATTAAAGTGGGTAAAGGAAGAGAATGTGAATTCAATGGAGAAAATGTTTAACTATAAGTACAAAATATCTGGAAAATGATGAGAATAAGAAAAGGAGAAAAATAATATGTAAATGAAGAAATTAAAATTTATCAAGAAAAATACTAACATGGAAAATAAAAATTGGTGATATACAGAAAGATAGAAGGATGTTGCATTGCAATGTGATAAAACAATATTATTATGTAAATCTCTAAGAAAATTCACCTAAATAAGTGATTAAAACCATTAAACTAAGGAAAAAGTGGTATATCAACATAGTAAGGATTTCCTGTAGAGACTGATAATAAATAAGTTAGTAGTAAATGGGAATATGCCATATAAAATGACAGTCGAAAGGGTGCGTTTATTTTGTGGGAAGAAAAGTCATCAGGGCATGTGTTTTTTGAAATGATGAATAGTGAAACTATGGGGAAAGTTGTGTTAAGATTTTTTTTGAGAATATTAATGACATAAACAATGTAGATATGAATATGATTATGTATAGATGTTATAAGAATAAAAAGAAAGAATATGTGAGAAGAGGAGATAAAAATTTATTTCATGCAATATAGGTTATATGTAACGAAAGACTGAGATTGTATTTAATGGGAAAAGAAATTTTGGCAGATATATTGTGAAAAATCAAATTACTAGAAAAAGGTATACATGCATGTAAATATGTAAATAATGTTTTGTATGTTGTGTTGAATAAAGGACCCCCACTCTTTTCAATAACTGCCATGAGGTCATTTATATCCATCTGAGCGACCATTCAATTGAGGCAGATAGGGCTTTGACTTAACGTCTTATCCGAAGGAAAGTACACTCAGGGGTGTAACACCCAGCCTCCCCACCCACAATGCTGCACTACAGTATCATTAGCTTGTGTGCTAAAAATGGGCTAAAACTAAATGCTAAAAAATGCAATATTATTTCATTTAGGCAACAAATCCTCCATATAGTTTATAGTATAGAAAACATCCCACTCCAAAATGAAGCTATTGTAACAGATCTTGGAGAAGGGGTAGATAAAGCCATCTCATTTGAGCAGTATGTTGCAACAGTACTCAGAAAATCCTACTGTCTGGCACAGCGGATCACAAAGGGTATTTTTAATGTAGCTATAGAAGTCTTTACCCCCTATATTCTGCTCTGGGCAGGCCTACCACATAACAGAATGTTTCCTGTAGGATATATCTTACTAGACATTATCAAGTATTTGGAAAGACCCCAAAGGTTCCTGACAAAAATGATCATCAGCCTAAAGGACCTGAGCTGTCAAGAGAGACTGGAGGCCTTCTCCATGTATTCAGTGTCTTATAGACTCCTTAGGTGTGATCTATGTCTTCCCTTCTTGGCTAATGGGGATCTAGCAGTTCAACATCTCTTATTTATCCCCAAATCAAACTGTTTGGCAAACACTAGACCCAAAGATCTAAACCAGCTTCAGCAAATAAACAAATCATGCTGAACAGACAGATTTGTCATTCAATAACTGCTTCTTCTCTGGGACAAACTTCCTCTCCACATCTAGCATGTGACACATTGTCTTCCTTTAAGAAAGAATTAGAAAATTGGATAGGTATCCATAAATTCACCTCTGGTATGACTGGCTCATCATTCCTTGAAAAAGGAGGTAAGGTCTACAGTTGGGTATTCGCAAGGTGTAAATCGCCACATGGCCACATTTCCTTGTACATTCTATGACTGTGCACTGGCTTAGGTGAGAATTCTGTGATTCCTTACTGTTTTCACTGTCACTGCCATGATAGATTTTTTAAATGTCTTTACTTGCTTTTATTTTTATTAATGCCCATCTAGTATACCACATTTTATGGCACATTTAGGCATTGCGATTGGAAAGGTAGCTGAGTTAGTTTTTTTTTTCTTTTTTGATTCAGAGCTGTTTTTCCAAGACACATTTCTAGCTAAGGTGCGTAGTTGGTCATCTGTGGCTAACAGCTTATACTCAGAGTGAGCTAGCAGCCTTTACCTCATGTCATACTCCATAACAGATTTTTTTACTGGCCTTATAGCTAGAACTTGAGTCTTATATGTAACGATCCCTCCCTCTGCTCACTGACTTGCCTCAACTAACAAGAATTTACAGAGTGCAGCAAATGTTGCTGTGAAAACAAGAGGAAAATAAGATATTTCACAAAAAGCAAAAGTAATGACTGTGAAATCAGATATAGGCAGGAAAGTTATAGGTCAACATACAAACCATGTTTTACTTTACTGCGGTAGGATTATAGAGAAGGAGAAATAATCTGAAATCAAGAAAAAGTGGGGGTTAAAGGCAAGTTGTCCTTTTTTTATATGGTTGAATTGTAAGCTTGAAACAGTTGCTTTTGCTTGGGCTTGTAATTTCAGGCCTTTGTGAACTTGGTCATCTCCGACTTATTTCACATACTCAGACAGCTCGATTTAAGACTTTTTTTGACCCTGTAGCTAGAATTACTGAGATGCTTAATTACTGTTTTCTTAAAATAGTACATACTTGAGATGTATCTAATCCTCTTTTACTGAATTTTCATAAAAGCCAAAATGTGTAGAAATATTGTAAAAAAGGACCAGAGAGAGAAATGAGAAGGAATAATAATTAAATGATGTGCTGCCTGTTGTAGTTCTGAGACTTGTGAGAGCCCCAGGTTTACAAAATAAAACCTATGACACTACAGGAGAACTGTAAATGTCAATCATTGCTGTCTTCACTTTTTAAACTATATTTTACAAGGGGGGGGGGGTCATGCCCTGCCCAAGGGCTACTAGCAAGCCCTTCTCCTCCCCAAAGGTATATACACAAACTCCAAGACTGCCATACCTCAGAGAAAAGGGAATACTCCAAGAAACTGCAATCTTGGACTTGGTATATACAAGTCAAGATTTTCAGTCATTCATTCTCAGTATTCTGGGACTTGTAGTAACAAGTCTCAGAATATCAAACAGTTACAAAAATTATGTTTTCTTTGTATACAGCATCCTTGGGGTTGTATTAAAGGAAAGGAAAACTCTGTAATTTGAAAAAAACTTGATATTTTGGTGGAAATGCCCCTAAAAACTGAATCTTTCTGTTACAGGGCTTCAAGAAAGTTAAGTTAAGCCAGGAAGTATAGATATAGCAATTAAAAATCCATTTGACTTGGTAATTAAACCTTCCCATTGCTTTGGAAAACAAGGAACTATTGTTTTCTTGATAAAGACTGTGTCCTATAAACTTACTACACAATGCAAGATATTGAAGGACGCACATGTCAGGTGTTGTCATTAGTTATGTTTCAGTTATTTCCTCAGGCATACAAAACTCTCAGATTAAACAAGTATTCAGCAATTAAAGAAGCTTCACGGAACAGTATCCTGTTATGTGTTTTTTACCTTCTTACAAGACATTGAGATTTAGCCAACACTAACATAAAAATAAACACAAATAAACATAAATTCTTATCAAAGTTTAGTAAATCTTTGTTGCATATCAGTTTGCATAACTACCGAATCCTGCAGATTTTCTGTTCTTCATCATTCCTGCACATATTATTCAACTCAGTCTGGAATATCACTAGAACAAAAAATCATTTTATCTAAATAGCATATTTTTTATACAGTAATTATACTTTTTATCCTAGCATTCAGAGTATTTTATCTAATAATATGTATTCACTTTATTACACTCAGGAAAAGGCTCTGGAAACGTTATTGTATTATTTAGTGATTTACCCTAGTACTCCCACCCCATCCCCTTGCACTTGACGTGCATGGATACTAGTGTGGGAAGCAAGTGTGTTTTCATATAAACTATCTGAAATGTTGGGACCCACTAGAGTGAATCCCAAAACATGGAGACTAAATGGCCAAGAAAACAGACTTACTATATTCCAAGTCCGAAATGGACGTTTCTAAGAATATTGCATTTTCTCCTAGGTATAGCAATCTTGGAGTTGGTATTTACAAGTTCTGGGGGTGTGGGATGCTTACCCCTCACATCAGGGAGTGCAGGACTGCTTGAACCTCCTACAAAGAAGTTTAAAGGCGAAAAGTGTTATTCTTCAAAATTCTGTCTTCTCCTGTAGTTTTGCTCTTTTTTTCAGTGTGTCAGCACTTGGCATTTCAGATGCAGACATTTCAATAGGGAAATTCCAGATGTGGAATGTTTTTCTAGTAAATGATGAGGAGTGATGTGGGAGATAGCTTCCATAATGATGTTATGTTGAAACACAAAAGATTTTGCAATTCTTTTTAATGCTTTTCACTCCCATACCTACTAAGCATTAAGTCTCCCAAATCAGACTTAAACTTGACTTTCAGGGATGTCCAGGGGGTAAATCATTCAGGAAATCATGATTGCTATCTGTGTCCTCACCCATATCCCAGCACTGAAGACATTTTTGCTTTTATGGCCTAACCCCTTCCCTTGGTTAGGGGGTGGGATGTGACCAACATCACCGTGGGAGCCACTATGCATTCCTATAAATGCTTGCTGCTGTGTACTTGCTTAGTGAAAGCTAACTGCATATGGTGTCTTGGTGAGGCACAAGCATAGATCACAGAACTGCCTCCTTCATCTGAAGGACTGCTGCAGCTCTTGGTTGGCTCTGCCCCTTCTCCCAGGATAGGTGTGATCATCCTACCTACCAGTGCCATTTATATTTAACTTGTTTGAAAGATTATTGTATGAGTCTGCAGCCACTAATGCCACTGCAAAGCAGTAATCATCTAACCAAGAATACATAAATGTTATCTGTGTACGCTAAATATCTGATGGGAACCACTTTTATTAGTACTGGAACCACCTGGTTGTTATTTTTAATTCTCCTTACGTAAGGTTCTAAATATTATTAAGAAGAAAAGGGGTTAAATTCACCATTCCTAGATTTAAGCCCCATGGGAAAATGTATGGAAAAGATCATTTGCTTTTACTTTAGTAGTTTGTCAGAAATAAAGGTCTTTTACCTAATTAATAAAATAAATGAAACAGCACGTGACTTCAAGAGTAGTGAACAGAGAAGCCAACTTAGTCTACTCTGTTGAAAGCTTTTTCAGCATCAAGGGATACTAAAGCCCGTGGACCTTGCATGTTTCAAATTAGCTAAGATGCAGAGTGCTATTTGAACTTGATTAGAGGGAACAAATAACCCTGATAAAGCCAGCTTGTTCAGTGGTAAGCAGTTTCCTCAATTCCAATTCCTTTCCCTATAAGTAGCTAAGATTTTTACAAGGACCCAGGGTTCCATATTTATGGGTGAAAATGCTTCTTCTGATGAAGACAGGGATAGGTTCGTCCCCCTCAAATATACCAACTCCGAGATCACACTACAGTGGAGGAAAGGGAAAATTCCTGACAATGGCCAAGCGATTTTTTTCCCCAGGGAAAAAATGTGCTTATGTAGCTGTTCGGAGTTTTGGTATTTCAGTGGATATGTGTCGATGAAAGGGCATTTGATGTACAGCCCTTTCAAAAAGGTAATATAGACCCATTATGTCATCTGGTGTGGGTGCTTTATATGATTTCAAATGTTTAATTGCAGAAATAAGTTAATCATTTGAAACTGGTGACTCTAAAAAGTCTGTCTTCTGTGGATAAAGGAGGTAAACTTGGGTTTAGAAAATAATCTTGAATCCTGCTTGTTTGAAAGATAAATCAGAAGAATGATTTATTTATAAGTTTGCAATTTTTCCTATAATAGTTCTTGTTGTAGTTAATAGTTGAGTGTTTGTTTCTAAAAGGGGGATTTGAGAATTCCTAGATTCATCATCTAATCATTTAGCAAAGATCTTACTAGGGAGATCTCTAACAAATGCAGGAGATTTTGTTTAAAGGGCTTTATTTTTATTTATTTATTTGTTTGTTTATGTATTTGTTGACTGGGGTAGAACACTAATCCAAATGGACCATTTACAGGTTCAGTCCAAGGTTACACAGTAGGGTAAAACATTGATACATACAGAATAACATAAAATGATAAGACAGTTTGGATAAAGAGCATACTAAATACAGTACACTTTTTATTCAGATGGAAACACAATTTACTCACACAGTCCATTTACAAAAATGTTACAGTTAAAGATTATTAAAAGTGGGAAGACAAGTGATATTCAACCTGTTGTTACATCTCTTGTGTATTAGCTGACAACATTTTACTTTCTTCATGGTGCTTCTCAGCTTTGACTTGAAGCCAGTCTTTGGTACTGTACAGTTATGAATGCATTGAGTGCTAATTATCTGGTTTCTTTATTAGTGTTAGACGTATTGACAGAGACACAGATTTTATGATTTTTAAAAAAATTAGATTCCATTTCATGGGCTGAAATTCTAGGTATTATACATACGGTTATTAAGTGTAATATTGGGTCATTACAGTGATTCATTAAAATTTTTAATCTCTCTACATACATGCAAATCAAAACATACTTTAGGAGCAAAACATTCAATATGGCCTACAGTGTCAAATTCTATGAACTCTCATGATTTTCTAGTACTTAGTTCAAATGTGTTGTTCCTTAAAAAATGGAAATCAGTATCTATGATTATGAATATAACACAAATCTGGGATTTTTTGACTTGGACACTCTTTACGTTTTTGTGCTACAAACTTTTGTTGTTGTTGTTGTATCTTTCGGCTTTTCCTGGTTAGGGGTTGCCACAGTGTAACTCCGGTCTGCTAATGATTGGCAGTAGATTTTTATGTACAGAGTTGCCAGCACTAACACACAACCTTCAATGAAGGTACTTTCATTCACGCATGTCTCTACACAGAAGACGCTTTAGCTGAGAATCGAACAGGACAACGTCTTACTGTGAAGCGACAATGCTACCGCAGCACCACCCAAACTAATGTGGGAAATTTTCCAGGATGTCTCTGTCTTTGACAAAACGCCATGGACTTTGTGCGTTTATGTGTTAAATAAATCAGCTGTTGCTTCCACTAAAAAGTTTTTTCGTTCATTTAGTCTACTTCTACTGGTGCCTATTTTTGTTTTGAAATAGAGAGATATTGTTACAAAAACTTGAGAGTAATTAGCCAGGCTTATAGGGTGGATTCCAACTGTAAGAAATCTAGATAAGGTAGAATCTGAAATTTAGGAAAATGTAAAGACAAGAATGAATTGTGCAGTTTGGTGTTTGAAGGTATGCTGCCTCTTCATGCAATTAATAATTTTCGAAGGATCCTAGAGGTTAAAATCCCTGCTTAATTTTTAGAATATATCTTAGGTTCATAGGATCATAGGTGGTTACTGGGCTATTGACCTGAAGGTCTTTATAAGCCTAACTGTGTGTACCCAATATAGTACTAGAGAAACCCAATATAAAGGATCTTGCCAAAACTCGAGATCTTAGTTAGCAATGACTGCCCATATCTAGGAGGGTCATAGGTGAAATCCCTGAGAGGAATTTATGGCTTCCCATCCAGTCATCCAAGCTGCGCTTAAAGAGGGTCACAGAGGTTCTCTGTTTGATGTGAACTGATAGCCTATTCCAGATGAGTGGCAACCTGTGGGAGACATATCTGTCTCTCCAGCAGGTCCTATTTATGTCACAGGCTAGGCTAAGGTCCCTGGAGTGGGTGACCCCTGTCCCATTTGACTTGCAGATGTGCAGCATTTCCATTAGGCTGGATCTGAGTCTCCTCTAAGTAGTCTGTATGCTACTGAGTACAGTGACAGTGACCTCAGTTTGTCAATGTATGGCATGTGCTGGTGACCCTGAATTTTCATAGTTAGAAATCTCTGAAGTCTCTCAACTTGCTGCAGGTGTCTGGTAAGATACATACCAAAGGGATCATTGTACTCAATTATTGGCCTGATAAGCTTCGAGTACAGGGAAGTTATGACCTTTTTCACTCTTGAGGCAATACCTTTGCTAATGAGGTGTGCATCATAGAATGCTCTCCTCACCATAGTAGACACATGGTGGTCAAAGTTTAGGCTACAGTCAACTTGCGTTCCCAAGTCTCTCACTACTGAGTTGCATGGGTATCGTTTATACTGAAGGGGATGATAATGCATTTTTTAGCACTGAGTTTGAGTCTATGGCTTTGGCACCAATCATTGGTTTGTGTAAAGACCTTCTTGAAGTATATTGACATTGTTTGGGGATTCAATGATTGCACCTAATTTGCAGTCATCAGCAAATTTAGTAAGCCACAGCTCCTCTGTTTTGTCCTGAACTTCTGAGAGGTATATTCCAAACAACAGGGGGCCCAGCACTGACCCTCTGTGGAATCCCCCTGGTGACAGGTCTGCTGGTTAAGTAAAGTCTCCAAGATTGACTGAGTGTGATCTATTGGTGAGCCAGTTAGCAACCTACCTGATGACTTAAGGGTTGATATTCAACTGGGAGAGTTTATCAATGATACCCGAATGTGGGATTGTGTCAAAGGCTTTGGCTAATCAAGGTAGACTGTATGCACAGAATTGCCTTTGTCTATGACGCTGATGACTTTTTCGAGAAAAGTCCACCAGGTTTAGCAGGCATGACCTGCCTTTGACAAAACCAAATTGTGTCAGAATAACGGTTTGGAGATCACCTATATCCTTATTTATAAAGTCCATGATGATTTGTTCCATGGCCTTACAGATAAGGCTGGTTAAGCTTATGGGTCTATAGTTTCCAGGGTCTATTGCTGTACCCCCTTTATGAAGGGGAATGATGGTTACTGTTTTCCATTAAGTAGGGACAAAACCAGTACTCAGGCTGTGGTTGAAAAGAGTACCTAATGGAGTTGCTAACTCATATTTTAGATAATTTAAAATGCAACCTGTGATATCTCTGTCTTTATAATATCTGGAAAATGTGGCATCAGTTCTATCTAGCTCTGGCCTGAGTAATGTGTTTTGTGTTACCTGTCAGAAATATGGATTCACATCCTCTTTTGTAATTCAAGTTTTTTTTACAAAGGTGGGATGTTACTGATATGATCACAACATAAACTTACAAGTGTGGTGGTATCTCTGAGAGATCCCTTCAGCATCTCTGCTGATTATATTTTATGTTCATAAAGTAATACAAAATTACAAAGCGAAAAATAATAGTAACCATGTGTAATGCATTTCAGCTTCTTGCTAATATGCAAGCAAACTACCTCGCTGACAAACCATTGCAACAATAATTTGACAGTAACCATGTCTGCCCTTTGATCTGTTCAATGTTCAGTGTTCAGTGTTCTGTACTTCAGAGTTCATGCCTAATAAACCTTCAAGGAGCATGCCTCCAATCTCTCTAGTATCATAAACTCTATCACTCAAATACTTATCTAATGCCTTTCTCAATAAACAAATTATATCCATTTTTCTAATTCTAACAGGCAGAGAAATCCACCAGCAAGCAGTTCTAAAATGAAAAGAATTGCCCAAAACTCCACTTGTACATCCAGGAATTGCTAACAAATAATCTTTATTTCTAGTTCCTTTCTAATGATAGTTTTTTGTTATACCCACACCTACTCCTAAGCGTTCAAATTTAAAACACATATACATGAAGATAAATACATCATATCTTATTGAGAATAAGGAAATCTCCCTAAATCTTTCTTTGTACACATTCCCCCTAAGACCTTTTATTTGTTAGGAGTGAAATCTATGTATCATCTCCAGTTGTTGAGACTGTAATGAATTAAACATACAAACATTCCAAGCATATTATATGACGTATCTTACTATGGTTTTAAATAGTGGGACCAAAATTTCCTTATCCCTACATACAAAAGTTCTCAAAATATTCTTAATCTTTAGATAACTTCTAATAATATTCATAAGATGTAAATCAAAATTAAAGTCACACTCAAGTTTTATTCTTAAATTGTTAATATTACGTATTATGTCCAAAGTGATGTTATTCAATGCATAAGGAAAGAACTTATTATTACTACCAAAATAAAGAACAGAAGTTTATATATATATATATATATACATATATATATATATATATATATATATACATATATATATATATATATATATATATATATATATACATATATATATATATATATATATATATATATATAATTCCATATTATTAACAGATGACTACGGGGATGCACAAGCCAGTGCATTGGTCCCAAGCCCGGATAAATGGGGAGGGTTGCATCAGGAAGGGCATCCGGCGTAAAACTTTGCCAAAACATTCATGCGGACAGCAGTAAATATTTACATACCGGATCGGTTGAGGCCCGGGTTAACAATGACCACCACCAGTACTGTTAGCCAACAGGGTACTGGCAGAAATTGGGCTGCTGTTGGCCGAAGGAGGAGAAGAGAGAGAAGGCATGGCCGAAGGATGGAAGAGAGGAGAAAGGCTATGACTGTGGTAGTGTGGGTCAGAACTTTGAATGTTGGCAGTATGACTGGTATAGGGAGAGAGTTAGCCGATATGATGGACAGAAGGAAGGTTGGTATATTGTGTGTGCAAGAGACCAGATGGAAGGGGAGTAAGGCTAGGTGTATCGGAGGTGGGTTCAAACTGTTTTATCATGGTGTGGATGGGAGGAGAAATGGCGTAGGAATTATCCTGAAGGAACAGTATGCTAAGAGTGTTTTGGAGGTGAAAAGAGTGTCAGATAGAGTGATGTTTATGAAGCTGGAAATTGATGGTGTAATGATGAATGTTGTTATGCATATGCTCCACAAGTTGGGTGTGCGATGGCTGAGAAAGAAAAATTTTGGAGAGAGTTGGATGAAGTGGTGATGACTGTACCTAATGCTTATAAGACTATATCTGGGTGTTTCATACAAGGAACAAACAAACCCATAAATGCTTTGAAATCACTTTACTGCTAGCTAATAGCAACATTTATTAAATCAGTCTTTGCTGTCATATATCTAGTCATAGCATATTTTAAAGTCAGTCCATCTACTAGCAAATTTAATAAACCTTCCACAACAAAATATTTTAGCATTTCCTAAAGTAGAGGCAGTCACACTTGTTGAGTTGACTTGATAGGTAAATAGTAATCATCCTCTGGTAGATCCTGCTGAGAATGTTCTGGATACATTTTCTTTCTCTTAAAATAGTCTTACAACACTGGTGTACACTTTCCGTCCTGATATTCAGTCATCTCCTGTGATTTCTGTGATTTTCTTGTCATGCTTTTAATGGACTGTACTACAGTTGGTAAGAGTTGTCAAACCTGTCACAGTCGTGAAAAGAAGTCATTCCAATTTTTTGAAGATGCCTTTTTAATTTTTCTTTTGTTCTGACAATATAGGATTGTGGAATTGCATCTGTCCTGTCAATAATTCCTTCTCATTTCTCCAAGTGTCCTTTTGTAGGATAATGTACTCTGTCTATTTCTTCTTATACAGGGTTAGTTTAATCTCTTGCAATTCTGCTTTCTATTTTTCCTGTACTTTGAAATACCATAAAGATTGAAGCCTTCTTTTGATTCCATTTCATCTTGCAGACTGAACCCATTGCTAGAAGGCACCACTCAAGGCCAAAATCTAAACAAGTGAAGAAAATCATGTGAATGGAGTAAATGGCTTAGCAGCTTCCTTTCTAAGATAAAATTACAAAAGGAGATTTTCTAGATCATAAATATAAATATATCTCTTTATGGAATTAAAAAGACTGGTAATCACTCACTCTTGGTTTGTTGTGGAAATAGCATTGACTGGGTGATATTAATAACCTGATGGACATCTGGGGTAGGGAAAATGTTGATATATGTGAGAATGTTGAACAAATCAAAGAGTGAAAAATATTTCAACAATACACATATGTCTGTAGGCAAGTCATCTCTTCTGACATACATGAGAGACAATACTAGGTATAATAGCAGTTCATAGATTCATATGTATTCTAAGGCCACTGAATTTTAGGATCATTCAGGCCTTACCAGTACCTTCCTTCAGCCATGCCTCCTTTATCCAGGACAGCGATAGCAATTAATTTCAGAATAAATTTGTGGGCACCCATCCAGTCATTTTGTTTGTGTTTCAAGGAATATATCAAGTTGCACTGCTAGTTGCTCAGTAATAAACCTGCCCCATCACCATGTATTATTTATCCGTTGGTGAAGATTTAGGCCCTGTTTCTAGTACTGGTGGAGATATTGGACTTGCAGAGAAACAGAAGGTTCAGGACAATCAGTTGTCTAATTGTGCAGTCAACTTAACAGTTCAATCTTCAGAAGTCTCTAAAACACTGAACAAAAGGATAGAGCTTACAGCATCTCTTGGTAGCTCACTGTCTTTAGACCTCTGCTCATTTCGGTTAGGAATGTTTGGTATATTGCTAATTGTTTTATGTGCTTAGTGAGGCATGTCTCAAAGCAGGCACTGCACTTGATAATTGCCCTCATCAATGCTGAATATAAGGAAGTGATTCACTTTTTAGAGCTTAATGACAATCCTTTGGAAAGTAGCTGTGCTAAATAAAACTCAAATGCCACTGGAAAAAAAAGTGGACTACAGGAGAGAGCCAAATGTATTAAGCATAGACAAACTTTAATTTCTCCACTTTTTGCCAGTTCAGACTTCTTCAGAAATACAAACACTCACAAACCACTAGGGTATTTAAATATCAAACATCAAATCAAAAAACTTCATCAATCATTCAATTCATTAAATCACTTAACCTTTACAAATGCAAATTCATTAAAAATATATGCATAAATACACTTAAAAACACAATTCATTACTTTCTATCTTCTAGCCTTTAAAAAGCATCTAATGTTAATAGTGTCATTTAATCCTGGATGTTCATCAGCCTTTAATATTATTTGTCATTCAATTTCCTTCTTACCTATTCTATTCCTAAGGTTACTACCCCTTGAATCCTCCTGAACGTGCTCCAAAACAAAAAATAAAAACTTTTTATATTTTTCACATAAACATGAATGTTTGTATAAAGCATTATTGGTATCTTTACTTTTAATAGAATAAAGATGTTCCTTAATCCTTTTATTTAAAGTTCTGGACAGCATTCCAAAGTAGAATGCATCATGCCCAGCACAGACCCTAATGTATACCACCCCCTTAGAATTGCATGTAAATCTACCTGTAGCTGATACGATACTATCTATATCGAGCAACAGAATAAAGGGACTTTTGTAAATATATCTACAAGTATTGCACATCCCACATTTTTAAGTTTCTTTTTCTTTTTGAGTATAAACAGGACTAAAATATTGTCCCTCTGCAACAGAGTTTTCAAACTATTTGTCTTTTTGTATACAAACATAGGCTTTTATCGCACAACCTTAAAAAAAATCATTATTTCCTTTTAAAATTCTCCAGTTATCCAAAATAATTTCCCTACTACTTATATTATCAACTGACATATCAAGACTACATACAGGGGTGATCTTACTCTAAATATTTTATATAGATTTATCTATAGGCTTAAGTAAAGATGAGGCCAAATGAGTTTCTGCTGGATTTTATTGAATACGAGTTTGTGCTTGATTTTATACAGTGTATTATATCATTTTTGTTTATTTTTTCTACTTGCCTACTGTGAAGCTAGCATGTCATCAATGCATAGGATGGTTAAAATATGAATTAATATGATTAATTTCTGTTTACCATGGATTTCACTTAAAAAAAATTCCTAACACATGCATGTGTGTTGACTCTTTTCAATGTGGAAACTTGAGGAACTTAAAACATGAATTTTTAAGACCCCAATGAGGGTAGTTTCATTCCTCGTAATGAGGTACACTTGTGAGGTATGCATCAATGTATAATTGTAACTTTGGTAATGTGTTTTTCAGAGCTTTTCTCCCTTGGGCCTCTGCTGAAAAGGGGCGCATGGCATGTCCAGTCAGACTTTCCTGGTAAACAAATGTCAAATAAAATAAAATAAAATAAATAAATAAATAAATAAAATCTATTTCTCTAGTAACTAACCTAGAGACTTGGGTAGCGTAAGCCAGGGAACCTTGTTGGCTAGGCTTACGTAGGCCCTCGGGCCGATAGCCTAGTACCTACATATGAACCTATGAGACCCTAATATACTGCCCTCTAGGTATATTATTTTTAATGAACCCAAGATGATTACTATTAAAATGTAAGCATCAGTTGGAAAATGTTTCTTTACAAAATATATTGCTGTTAAAAATCTTGTTGGACACATCCCATTCTAGGGATTACAGAAACTGAATTTTGAGGCCAACATTGGCCAAAGTAAATTTCAAAAAAATTAGATCCACTATTAAGTTCATCCAAAAACTGCTCACAGTCCCTTACATTTCTTCTAATAATAAAACAACAGATCATCCACAAATCTTTTAAAAATATATAACTTTATCAAAGAGACTGTTTTGAGACAAAAATTCACTTTCCCAGCCCCCTAAAACTAGATTGGCAAAAGCAGGGGCTACTGCAGACCCCATCACAATATTTATTTGTTTGAAATACTTTGCTTTAAACAAAAAATAATTGTGACACAACAACAATTCCAACAAACAATATAAATTATTTTTTTCATTATAAATCTCTGTCTTTTTTAGTTAGAAAAGACCTAATAAATTATATTCCTTTATCTCGTGGTATACAAGTAAATAAAGAAATTATGTCAACCATAAATATCTGTATGTTAACATCTTTGTAATCAAATTTTTGATTAAATATACCAATTTGGTCAAAAATATCAAGAATTCCAGATAAAAGAGGGTAAACTAAAGGGTTTAATGTGGTGTCTATATACAAAGAAATACCCCCAGTACTGCTGTTAGGTGCAGTAACAATCGGCATGAAGGGGGCACTTATCAGGCTCTTATGTATTTTTGGAATGCCAAATAACACTCCTATCTTGGGATTTTCCACCACCATAAAGTTGTATAATTCATGATCTATATCATTACTCATTAACATATCATACAAACAAGCATAAATGAATTTATAACATCTAGGTATATTATCTGTTAGCTGTTCAACAAAAAATACACACTTGATGTACTAATAATGACCTCAGTTTTAATGTCAGTAAATGCATCATCATTAGACTTGGTAAAGAGTACGTAAACTGTTATTACTAAATAGTTACATCATAAAAAAATATCAGCAACATCATTCAAATGTATTTGAAAAATAAAAAAAATGTTTGAGAAAAAAAAATATATATATATATATATCAGCAACAAGCAGTAGCAATGGAACCACTGAAGATCTAAGGAAAATGGCAGGCAGCAATTTAACCTTTAACTGTTGTGTATTCACCAAAGTCAGAAAAATGTCATCTATAGCCCATCCAGTTGTACATGGCACTCCAGGAAGATTACTGTACCATTTTATACCTCATAGATCTGATCCCTTATTGAATACAGTACTGCAGCTTGTAGCCTGTGACCAAGACATCAGAAAAAGGTGCAATGATTCCTTATTAGAGAAATTATTGGGTTAGCCAACTCAGTGGCCTAGAGGGATAAAGCCCCACTATGCTGCAGTTGACCTGTGTTTAAGCAGTAGCTCTGGTACCTTTAAGAAATAGTTGAGGAGGTGGGAATGAGCAGCCACTGCCAGCTAACTCATCCCAGGGGGTGTGAGGTAGGTCTGGCTTGCCACTAGCATGAAACTTAGAGGAATCACTAAATGTTACCCAAAGTAAAACAAGCTGGCTGAGCCCACACTGTCATGATCCTTAGCACTGGTAAAGCTGAGGGAAGCAGTGCATGGAGGCATGCTCCCCATCAGGAGACAGTGGCAGTGGGCTCAGAGGAGCTGCTGAGGGTGAGGCACTACTCCTGATGGGGACAGAGTAGGTTGCCTCTCAAGACCAGCAATCTGGCTAATTGGGATTTCTAGGTGGGAATGAATTGTCCATAAAGCTCTCTCCCATCCCATGGGTGAACAAACAAGATCCTGAGAGGATGCAAAAAAAAAAATCATAAAACTGAAAACCTGAACTGTTCGACTATTCAAAAAACTTTAGAAAATGTCAATGAATTCAGTTTCTTAAATGGTACTTAAAGGTGAGTTCTACCTGTTCCATAAAATAATGCCTGATCCAGCTCTATTTGAAGGTCTATAGCTGCAACACCACATGAAGGTAGCTAACAACAGATAAATATCAGTAGTAAAAAATATGACAGGAACATTACACAACAGCTTGCAAAATTACAAACTAAGCTTAAACATAAAGTAAAACGTCATTCATTAACTTCTTTCATACATTCTCTGTTCTCTCTCATTTTATATATATATACACACACACACACACACACACACACACACACACACACACACACACACACACACACACACACACACACACATATATAAAAATATAAATGTATGCATGGTTGTTGTGTCTTTTGGCTTTTCCCGGTTAGGGGTCGCCACAGCGGAACTCCGGTCCGCTAATGATTGGCAGTAGACTTTTACATGCCGAGTTGCCAGCCCTGATGCACAACCTTCAATGAAGGTAAGCCCATTCATGCATGTCTCCACACAGAAGACGCTCTAGCTGAGAATCGAACAGGACAACATCTTACTGTGAGGCGACAACGCTACCGCAGCACCACCACTGCAGTAAAATATGTATGCATGCTGTCTGTCTAAATTCTTATTTAATTCACTCAGCACTGTTTTCCCCAAGCTGTAATTCACTTTTTAGAAGTCCAGTGAGAACTGATGAAAAATCTTTTCATACCTGGGCAAACACAACTGTATACTTGTTCTTAGGTTCCAGTTCAAAATGTGGAGGTTTAGTCTGTGTTTTAGTATTACTGTTTGACAAGGAGAGTGATGCAAGGATAATTACCCCCACACTTTTTTGTACAGCCATGCAACATTCACTTACTGACTCCTAGTCCATTGCGCATCTTACAGTGCTGCAAACCGTGTAATATTCTTCCATACAATTTTGTATTTATAATGACATTTACATTGTATATGTAAGCACTATTAATGTATGCATTATTGTAGATAATTTGTTTGTTTTGCTTATTCAGTGTCACTCCTTGGCTGTGTATTGTACATGCAGTCTTCGTTAAATGCCTTAATGGAAGTATTGCTTTTTTTCTTTGTATTTCTAAGTATATTTATCACTTGTTATTATTTTTGCTACTGTGACCTGGGTCAGGACTGAAAAGGGTCTCTATACCAGTTTCCTTACTAGCTTAACAAAGTGTAATAACTAAATAAATAACTTTAAGGAAAACTGACATCAACCCTTTTCATGAGTATGCAGCAAGCAAGTACCTGTTCCACAGTAAACAACCATGTTACACAAAATATTTTCTTATTTACTAAAATAAGCCTTTCCATTAAAACTGTTTATTTATTTCAGAGAGTATTTATACTTTTGCATGCTGAATATGCATGGTTTGGGAATCATACTACAAGCTAACCTGGAAAAGCCGAAAGACAGAATGAACTACAAGCTAAAAAGGATATTGATGTATTTTAAATCCATACTGGCATAGTACCCCTTTAACTATATACTATTCTGGAATGTTTATCACGTTATTTATTTGCATATAGGTTTTTAGAGAACATTATCTAAATGAAGTTTTTCAGCTGTCTGGTTAGCATTCTACAGTGAGTTTTTTTATTCTGTCTAGCTTATACTTTTTATTTAATACACAATATATGTTTCCCTTTTCTGCAGGACTAGCAGATTGGACATAAAATGTGAATAAAGACTGCTTCATTCTGCATCCATCTGACATGCAGTTGAGTGGCCACAGTAAATGAATTCTTACCGCTAGGCATCCTATTAAAATGTTAATACGCATAGTTAAAAAAAGATGGTGCCTAATGCAAAATGCATTTGATTTTGACTGGAATGTATCTAAAATAGTTTCTCATTATATCCTCTGAAGCTTCAGGGACACCCTAAATAAGGTAGTAATGAAAGAATGCATTTGCTTAATTAAAAGCATTTGCCACGTGTAAATGCATCTGCTTTTAATAATGATGTATTTTTATACTCCTGCTGTAACACCACATTCAGTTCAAAGTCATTCCAGCTTATTATGATTTCATCTCTGAATTCAAATCAATTTAGGAGTGAATGTGGCATTTTGCATTTACATATCTGTTGTGAAACAGAATGTCATGTGCATTATATCAAGATAACATGGGTGTTGAGGTTAGGGAGTGTTGAAAGGTCATTTCCCTGAAAGCCCCTTTTCTGTCTTCCACCTTGAAGGTTCTTGCATTTCATAAAATGCTTAGTAAGGGAATCTCTTTCTGCCTTGAACATAAGAGCTGTTAATACATAATATATATGTGCTTACTGCAGATATTGTACTAATGGTCTACTGAAGGTTCATTTCCTGCCGTCAGAAGTAGGATAATTAAACACTAACGTACACAACTTACTGTTTCTTTTACAACTGCTGTGCAAGTGCTAACTCTGCCACAGTTGACATTTTCCTTCACCCTCCCAACTAGTCTAAATCTCTAAATTTATAGCAAGTGATGTGCTTCTGTACTAAAACACCAAATACATGCATGGGAAGGATCACCAAGCCTGAACATGCACAACCTTATTAACGCTGCAAGATTATGCACAATAATATAGTGCTACACTGATGTTAAAATGCAGTCTATCTTACAGGTTCTAGAGCAGTCCAAGGTGCTTTCTTCCTCTGGATTCCTTGCAAGAAAAATGCCCAGGTTTTCTTTTCTTTTGCTGCAGCACATTCCCCAGAACTGCTGTTCCAGGCATAAACTCCTCTTTCACTGAGCAACCAGCATATCTCACTAACAGAGCAATAGCTCTTCTTTTTATATATTATAATTGGATTGGTCATGGTGGTGCAGTGGTTAGTGTTATCACCTCTCAGTAAGAGGTTCTTTGGTTTGATTCTCAGCTGGAGTGTCTGCATGTCCTCCCTGTGGTCAGGTGCGTTTTAAAGACATGCAGGTAGGTGTGTGTACCTTCTCGACACCATAAAAACTCCACTGCGAGTCTGCAGACTGGTGATCCACTGTGGCGACCCCTAACTGGAAAAGCAGAAAGGCATTTTATTTTGACAGAATAATTGGCTTGTTGGTAACAATTCCAGTGGGAGCCCACTGCAACTAACATAAATGGTGTATCTGTCTACCTTAAAAGAACATCACCATTTACAATATTTACAGTTCCTTATATTCTGGGTCTATAAAATCTTTTACTTCCTTTCCCCTCCAGCTAGAGAAGTTATAGGCAAAAGTATATTATTACCACAGGTTAAATAAGGGCTACCACTAATAGCCACTGCATCCAAGAAGCACTCCTCAGACCTCCATGGTACCCTTTCACTGTTCCTCACTTGCACATCTCCACAGGGCCACCTGAGCTCCCTGTCCTGTTCTCCCTCAAGTCATCCATTTTATTTTTTTCTTTCATTTCTCACATTTTGTCTTACTAGTCAGCTTTTTTCTGGCATCCTTTCAAGCAATCTAACTGATCAAAACTACAAAATACAAACTGGAAAGAATAATTGAATTAATTTGGGATATGGGGGCTGCAAGGCCCCCAGAAGTCATAGGTTAATATATGTTCTGAATTACATTTACAGCTTTTTAACAACTTTTTCCTTCAATAATGGCCTGAACAAAAGTCACGACTAAAAAAAAAAGTCTTATTGTTCAACATTGTTTTTTTTATGCATTCTTTCAACACACCTTAACTAGCTAAGACTGCACCATATTAACTGTAAAGGAAATAAACATTTCTAAATATTCTCTCTCTCTCTCTCTCTCTATATATATATATATATATATATATATACAGTGTGACTCTTCACCTCAACCCTGAATAGATAGCCACCTTCTGTGCTCTAGTCTGATGCCAGATTGAGAAGAAAATGAAAAAAAACAAGTAAAATGGATTTCCAACCCAGTTAGACTCTTCCATTAAACAAATGCAAATAAGTAATATAAATCTAAATATAAATATAAACAAAATAGATGTGAACCACAGTTCTCAGAGTATACTATAACATCATCTAGGTAAGTGACTGAGTATTTGACATGGAGCTTTAGGATTCTGTTTGTTAATCTTTGCAAGGTTACAGGGGCACCATGTATTCCAAAAGGAAGGACTATACACTGTTCATAGGATCGCCACAAGAGGTATAGAGTATTTCTGGTTATGTTCCTAGGTATGCAGTCCAGAAGACTATTAAGGCAGCCTAATTCCCCCAAAGCACTCTCTGATTGAGTGGCCTGCTCAAAGTCACACAGTACACAGATGAAGACTGAGGGAATCAAACCCTGTACCACAAGAAGCAGCACATCAACAGCCCATAGCCTTAATCCTCTGCAACAACTGTCATACCTTAAGCTTGTCACACCCAAAAACCATGTGCTGATATTCATATGTAGTTACTAGGCTTATCATCCAGGGAACCATTGAGGAGCCTATCTGAAATACCCAATTGCCACCAAGCACTGTCTGGTTAAGTGACTTGCTCAAAGTCACACAGTAGGCATATGAGAGATGAGGTTAATTTAACCCTGTACCACAGGGACTGTAGCACACAGTACAGCTTTAACCCTCTACATCAAAAGGACTAAGCCTTCTAGGATTGAAAAACCTTCAGCTGCTAAAAGGAATTGCCAGTACCCCTTTGTCAGATGTAATATGGTCAGGAATCTTTACTTCCACAACTTTTGTATTAGTTCATCTACCCCAGGCATTGGGTAGTTGCCAAATTTCTAAATGCTGTTCAGCTCCCACAAATCTTTATGGAACCTAATTGTTCCACCATGCTTTGAGGCTAATGCTGTGAAGCTGTTCTCCTTACTGTTTGACTCTTTTATTATTCTCATATTAAGTATTTGTTGTAGTTTCTCTTGCACAGCCTTTCCATGTGACTATGGTATTCTTCAGACTTGTAAGTCAATATCTGCAATGGTCTCAATATCTGCCAAGTAGTTCTGATAGCAGTTCCTTATTTCTTAAGAGAAACTCCTTATCTCTTGTTTCTGTGGCTTAGACAATATTTCATCTACCTGCACTGTAGGCACACAGGCCAGTTTTCTTTCTCCACCAGTTCCATCAGTTTCTGCTATTAAGCTAACTATACAGTTCTATAGTTCTTTTCATGTTTTCAGAACACTGATATGGTACAAGTTCATAGGCTTGGCATTTTTAAGCCTAGCCATGCATCCCAAAACTCTTTCGAGTTCTGATACCCTTGATAAGTGTAAGCAGGGGCTTGGGAGATGAAACATTTAGAAGCAGGGGCATGGGAAATGAACCATTAACAGGTTGCCTGTGTCCATTAGAGACACAAGTGCCAAGCCAGGGATGAATTTCCTGTTTTCCATCCAACTGTCCAAGTTACACATGAATTGGGTTAGGGAGGAGCTCTGCTTCACATGGATGGGGAGCCTGTTCCAGAGATGGGGTAGTCTCTGGGATACATACCTGTCTCTCTAGCAGGTCCTATTTATATTGCAGGGAAGATTTAAGTTTTTAGAATGGATAATTTTCGTGCTGTTTGTTTTGTGGTTATGCAGGAGGTTCATCAGAGTGGGGTCTGACAATGCCCTCTATGCCAGGCATAGATCTCCCCTCAACAGCTTGTAGGAAGTGGAATACAGGGATAAGGCCTTGAGGCAGTCTGCATAAGATATTTTACTTATGCCCTGTATTCTTTTAGGGAAACCTCTGTGGACGTTCCATTTGTTCAATATGCCTGGTTAGGTACATATCAAAGAGGGCATTGTACTCAATGATAGGTCTGAAGAATACCAAATACAGTGGAACAATGACTTCCTTGGACCAAGATGCCATACCTTTGTTTATTAGTTGCACAACATAGAATGACTTCCTTACTACTGTAGACAAGTGATGGTCAAAGACTAGATTACTGTCTATGTGTGTATCCTTAAGTCTCTGACTACTGTGTTAACTCTAAGAGCTGTGTTGTTAATATGATAGTTACCAGGGGTAGATGACTTCCAGAAGGATACTATTATGCATTTCTTGGCATTTAGTTTTAGTCTGTGGCTCTGACATCAGTCATTTGTCTGTGTCAGCCCTTCCTGGAGAACATTTATGTCAGTGTGGGATTCAATGACTGCACCTAATTTGCAATCATCTGCAAATTTAGTCAGCCAGAGACCACTGACAGTGGCCTTGACTTCAGAGAAGTAAATGCCAAAAAGGAGAAGTCCAAGGACCGATCCCAGAAGGACCCCACTTGATACTGGCCTCTTTGTAGAGGTGGACTCCCCAATTCTAACTTCCTGGGTCCTGTCTGTGAGCAATTGGGTAGCCACCTGGTGACATACAGGTTTATACCTAACCTCTTGAGTTTGTCAACAATGGCCAAGTGGGGTATTTTGTCAAATGCCTTGACCAGGTCAAGGTAGGCAGTGTGAACAATTTTGCCCTCATCCATTTCTTTGGTGACCTTCTCAAAGAAGTCCACTAAGCTGAGTAGGCATGACCTGCTCTTGATGAAACCAAACTGGGTTGGGTCCAGTATTTGGAGGTTTACTATATCATTATTGATCATTTCCATAATTCTTTCCATGGCTTTGCATATAAGACTAGTGAGACTTATGGGTCTGTACTTTCCAAGGTCTGTAGATGGACCATTTTTTTTGCAGAGGGATGACTGTTGCTGTTCTCCATTCATGAGGCATGAAGCCTGTTTTGAGGTTACAGTTAAATAGCAATTCCAGAGGGCCTGATAGGTCAGCTTTTGTGTTATTTAGAAGGCATCCCAGGTTATTGTCTGGGCCCATTGACGCAGTGTTCATAGCCTTTAGAGAAAGCATTAAGGAACTGTTTCCTAATGATAGCAGGGAGAGTTATAGTTGATAGTATTTCCTGAGGGAAGGTTGAGGGGGAGAGATGGGTAAAGTTGGATCTAGATTTGTTGGTCAGTAGGTTTGCTATATCATCTGGCTTAGTATAGGTTGCTCCATTTACAATGAGCTCTGCACAGAATTGTGGATTGCTTTTGAGGTTGCAGATATAAAGACTGTCTTGTGGTTGTCCTTGGCCCGGGAGGCCAAATTTACCTCAAATCTGGCTTTGGTAGACTTTATTTGTCCTCTGAGATTTTGGTTAGTTTGATGAGAGTGCTTTTATCCTGTTGGGTGCTGTACCTCCTATTTTTGCCATGATTTTCTTCCTTCTGTTATACGGCCTATTGATTTTGTGATTCCATCAGGATGGCTTGTTTCCTGAGTTAGTTCTATACTTCTTCCTGGTGGATACAGCTGCCTCTATGCATCTATTAACATGCTTGTATAGGATGTCTGTGAACAGTTCTCCATAGGCAGCAGTGTTCTCAGGGTTTATGGGGGCTTGACATTTTGCCAGGTTATCATTGAATAGCAGGAAGTTAGCCTTAGAGTAGTTCCTGAATATTCCAGGGTTAGCTGGGAGTCCAGGTTTTATTTTTACTTCAAAGGAGACCATTCAGTGGTCTGAGCTTACCAGGGAAGACATTACACTAGGGATTGTGCAGCACTCTCACATATTAGTGAGGGCCAGATCCAGTATGGTTACACCTCTGGTTGGTATATTGACAATTTGGTCCAGGGACTTTGTGTTTAAAAAATCCAGGAATCTCTTTGCCTGTACATGTGTTGTCAATGGTGTCGTATAGGATTTCCACTTAATAATGGGGTAATTAAAGTTGCCCATGAATATGGTATTAGGTTGGATAGTGAGTCTTTCCAATACATTTAAATACATGGTATGAGTTTCCTGGTTCATAGAGAGGGACCTATAACTTGAAAGGAAGTGCCACTGGATTTTGCCTATGGTGATTTGAACATGGAGTAGCTCAAGCGAATTGTCCTGTTTGACCAGCCTTGAGGTATATTTATTTTTTATGCAAACTGAGACACCTCCACCTTTAGTCCCTGTCTGTGTAGCAGCTGGTCTAAATGTGTGGAAGGCATTATAACCTTGTACTGTCTGTGTGCTCTCCACAGCATTAAACCATGTCTCAGTGACCACACATACGTCAGCATTCTCTAGTGTGAAGACAGCTTCTATAGAGTGGAATCTTTTGTTTACACTCCTAGTATTGAGCAGTAATACCTTTAGATTCTCTTGGTTTTGATTTGATATATCAGAAGTACTTTCAGTTTGGCATTGGGGAAGACAATGTTTTAGCTAATATTCAAAAGCTTAGAGGGGAGCGGTGCAGACCATCTTTGGCAAAGCAGTGTGATCAGTTGGTACTTGTGGTACAATGTCCCAAGTGTGTGCATAATGTGGTGGATCCTAGCCCCTAATAAGCAACTGACCATGACTTTTTCCTTACTCAGCCTGGTGAGAGGGACATCAGTGTATCTCACGATGGAGTCTCCAATGACCAGAATGTTGGATTGCGTGGTGGTTTGCCTTGTGGACTTAGAAGTAGAGGCTCCAAGGGATGTGGCTGTATGTGTTGATGTGGGTGTTGTTTTGAAAGAGTGCATTTAGGGCTGCTGTGGGTATTTGTTATGTGTATGTCATCTAGGAGGTCTTTGGGGTTTAGGAAGGTTACATTTAAGTGCCTCAGCGTATGTGGATCTATATGTCTGCTTTGAATTGTGTGTGATGGGTACAGCATGTGTACTACTGACAACCTTGTTGACATTAGGGGTACTTTTATGTGAGAGCTTTGCCTCCAGTGACATTGTGTAACTACATCTGTCACATACCCTGTCAGTTTGTTTGAGAAGTAACTGGTTGTCAGTAAACATGAGGCAATTTCTACATTGCCTCAGGATACTCATATCCACCAAGCTGGTAATGGAGATAGTGGGAAAGTTCATATCCATGGCAAAAGACCCTTTTTATTGATTAGACAATTGGCGGGGAGAATATAAAGCAATGTCAGGAGTATCCAGTTTGCAACTCTGGGGACAGTGCTTGTAACGGCAAACTAATTGTCATGTGTGCAGCTAGGTATTGGTGAAATTTCACTGATGCTTTTACAGGAAAAATGTCATTCAAGGTGTCTGTGTCTATACAGGGCACTGCCAAACACTTGAGGAGAAACTAATAAGTAGACCCTGAAAAATTAAGGGTGAAGTATTTAGGCAGATATTCTGAAGTTAGACACAAATCAAGCAGTACTTACTGAAAACAAAGGATTAGCTTGTCAAGAATGATGAAAAGAGGGGAGTCGCTTGAATGGCTACTGTTTGGCTACTAATAGAGCTGGTCTTACCACAGCTTCACTCTGCTGGGATACAATACTCCTTTGCTTCTTCTCTCACCAGAATCAAAATGTTAGCACCAGTCCCAAGAAGAGAAGCAGGCCACAGCCTGTTTGGCGATGCACAGCCTTGTCTCAGATGATGCAAGGTTCTGTAGGCTTGTTGTAACATTTTCCTGGTGGATGCCTTGAATAGTAACCAGACCAATCAGGAATGTCAAGCACAGACACTCACTGCCCAACCAGAAACAGGTAGGAATCAATGCACTCTGCTCCTTCTCTCACCAGGAGCAGAATATAAGCACAAATTCAAAGCTGTCACCTATGAAGCAGTTATTAGGCTTTCCGGTGTTCAGCAGTCTCCAGGAAATAATGTCCCTGTACTCCTTCACTCACCAGGATAAAACAGAAGCACTAATCTCAAGATGACTACTGAGAGGCAGAATGAGGGCTCGCCAATAACTGGTGGTCTTGCAACAGATGTTGCAGAGTTTAAAGTTAAGATGGAAAAAATGCATTAATATCCTAAGCACTGCAGGGTGCACTAAGCAGTTAGATTTGAAAGAGGGGGTAACTTAACCTTTAGTTGCTAAGTGGACAGCAAATAATTTTAAAAGAACAAGATAGATTGAAAGGGGGTGGGCACTTTGTATTTTGGTTCTATGGAACACAATGGGATGGCCAATAAATTTAAATAGTTGAAGGGGAGTGATTTCACAAAATGATAATTTTGTGCTTACTAACAACAGGAAATGAAAGGGGAGAGTGAAGAAGATATGTGGTTAAATTAACATAAGGGGCAGGCAACTAGAAAGACAATTGAGTTTAAGAATACAACAACATGAAGGTGGGTAAAAAAATTCTGTGTGACTCACAAGAGACAGCTGTGGTCTCTTTCTTAGTTTTAATATGCAATTAAAAGCAGAATACAAGTAAAACACAGTGTAAAGAAAACAAATTAAAATATGCAATATAGAATATGGCAATAAACTAATACAAAATACAAGAACGCAAAAGCAAACTAACCTTTCCCTCACAGTAAGTTGTGCCAGAATCTGGGTGAGTTTTTCCAGTAAAAAGCTGTATATCTTTTCTGTATTTCTCTTACCATTCTGTTTAACTCTATAGTTTGCATCATTTAATATTTCCCCACTGTTTTAAATGTACCCTACCCTTTATCCAAAAACTTGTCTTCTGCACAAGGGACCAAAATTAATGTTTGATGTTCAGCTTTGAATTCTCTGATATTTGTATTTCTATTGTACAATTATTGTATAGGATGCACTCATTTTCTGTGTTACTGTTCATAGGATCACAGATGAATGAATATAAGGCTAACTGCCTTGAAGAGTCATTGTAAGCAAAGCCAATGGTTTGTGGGCAGAATCAAACCCTGTACTTTGTCTACAAGGTGAAGATCTTAACCATTATGCCAAACCCTCCCCTAACTGTTTTTAATTAACTGTATGATGAGCACTGCTACTTTTAGTCTATCTTGTAGATTGGTATAGTGTTATATGGCATTTTAAATAGATTTTAATCTTCTGAAGTTTCTTTGGTAATATAATATAATATAGTATAATATAATATAACATAATATAATATAATATAATATAATATAATATAATATAATATAATATAATATAATATAATATAATATATCAGAGTGTCTGTAATAACCCAAAATGACTGAATCCTGTTGATGCTTGAGGTACTTCTCTAATGGCAGACAGGAGATATAGTATTAAATGACCCCCCCTTCACCTTCATGAGGCCAACTTCTATTGCTAAAAGGGCCATGGCCTCTTCAGTCACTAACAGGGTCATGACCCTTCTTTTTATAAAACACTTTGACAGAATAATTGGCTTGTCAAGAGCATTTCCTGTGGGTAATCTCTCCAACTAATATAAAATGTGTATCTGCCTAGGAAAAAATGATGAAGAAAAGTTTTTGTCTGAGAAAAGTTTTGCCTTTGTAGCTATGACCTCAGCTAGGGGAGTTTCAGAAGTGCATGCCATTTTGTGTTTGGTTGTTCACATAATTTTGTAGAGAGACAGAGTTGCATTAGTTACTCATCCATTTTATGGCTTAAATTATAATGGATATTACTTTGAAGCGGAAGATATAAATAGCTTCTTTTATCCTCATAAGCAAGATCAGTGGAAGTGTCTACTGCATTGTTTGGACACTAGAAGACAATTCTTTGTTTACATATAAAGAATTGGAGAGTCTAGAAAGGTGGACCAACGTTTTGACACTTTTGTCCGTAATACATTAATAAAGAAGCCATTTCAGACTGCACTGTTTGTATAGGGTTTTGTTGTGATTCCTTACACAGATCAGTTCAAGGACCACCAGATTCATTCCATGAGGACCCTTGCTGCCTGTATGACTTTTCCATGGAAGATCATCAGTAGCTAATGCTAAAATGACCACATGCCCTGTGTTCACTGCTTACAAAACATTTCAAACTGTATTACATTTCTAAGGCAAGAAGTAGTTTTTCTCCAGTGGTTATCCAGGGGAATGTTAATGAAACTTTACACTTGGGTTATGGATTTGCACGTTGGTATTCTACCTAAGCATGTTTAAAGATCATGAAGACAAGGATGATAAAATAATATGCTTCATCTATGTCAGGTAATCACGATAATGGTAGATGACTGGCTCATTTTTTTTTATAAACACCTTTATAGAATTATCACTTGTGACATAGGTAAACTTACATTTATATAAAAAAAACAAACTATATTAATATGTTCACAGTTACAAACATTATGCATCACGTATATTCATCTGCACAATATAATCAATCCAGCATTACATAAGTTGGTCAATACCTTCCTTCCCTTAAACCTCATTCTTCCTCCAAAATATTACTCTGCATGTATTTTCTCCAAAATTTCTGTTTTTGTCTATGTAATTTGCTCCTTCCCTTTTCTAAAGATCCCACTTCTAGTTATTTTCTCTCTGCTATAATATTCACTGCTTCAAATATGGCTGCTTTAGACTTTGATTTCCATTCTCTGCTAGATTTTTGGCAGCAACTACAATTAAACTTAACAAGCCCTTAGTATGCCTAGATAATTCAGATCCTGTATCCCAGCTCAAAAAAAGAAAAAAAATAATTTCCTTAGTTACACATATTTACTCACCCAATATTTCTGACAGTGTTTAGGGAATTTTTAGTCTGACAACTCATTTCACTCCCCAAACATATGTTCCCAGTTACCTCTTTCTTCCCCATCACAACCCCAATGTTTGTCATCTACCTGAGGAAAATTCTTTGGAGTCTGCTTTGGGTATAAAATACCTATGTAAACTCTTTTAAGCAAAAATCCTAAATCTACTAGACGTTATTGCATATTTGGGAGTCACACATATGTCTTACCATTGTTTCCTTGTGAATTGCTTATCCAATCTCTCTACCCAATCTATCCTAATCTCCTCTGATGATTCCTATAGTTATCCAATTGCATATACAAATGACTGCTTAGAAACTCATAACTTCAATAAAATGCTAGTATTGAAACAACAAAGTAATTTAATTTATTGGCATCAATTCGTAAATGGTACTGATACATATACTGTTGAAAATTTAATGTCCAAATACAATCACAATTCTGAGAATTGACTAATTTTATTAACCTTTAGAGACTTTGTGAACACAGAGGTAAATAAAATATTTAACCCAGATAAGAACTTGTTCCCCAAATTATTGGAATTCTTAATAAATCTCAATAATAATGCAATGAAAAATAAATCATATTTGTCATAAATTTATACAATCTTTAAATTAAATTTCACATATTTAGATAATTCCTATTGGAACTACTCCTTAAAAATTAATAATGAAGACATCTCTGAAGAATACAAGAGATTAATGCTAAAATCTACAGATAAAACTACAGCTTCATTATATTGGAAAATTTTCACTTGAAAATTTTTACATAGAACGTTTTTGTTACTTCTAATAAAATTACAATTGTGTATAAATCTAATAGAATTAAATACTGGAAATGTGATTCAGAAATAATAGCTGATTGGATGCGTGTGGTATATGAATGTGAAGTGATCTCCCCTTTTTGGAAAGAAATGAATGACTTTATTCAAACTCTGTGATCAGATAGATATAATATTTCTAAATCCTTAGGTTTTATTTAATACCCAGATTCCTGAGAAAATTCCAAAAACCGAAGTGTCTCTTCTTAGGCAGAAAAGTAATTACTAAAAATTGGAAAAGTAAAGTTACCCCGTCTAATGTTGAATTTATTAGTATGGCAAAAATTATTTGCAGTAGTGAAGTGCGTACTATAAAGATAAGAACTTCTAATATTATACATTCATATAAATCTTGGCTTAAATGTAAAGACTTGCTTGAAAAATATTAATTGTTGTTGATGTATAACTTTGATGTATTGATCAGCTGTGGATCTATGTAAATGGTTATTTGTTTGTTTTATAACTGATTTGTTGATTTATTGTTTTAAAACCAAATAAATATTAAAAAAAAGAACAGTATGCTGAGTTCTTCTGGGAGAGGCAAGTTTTTGATTTGCTACTCTTCTAGGTTAATTAGCAGAAACACTTATAGAAATTTAGTTTTATTGGACCAAAAAGTGCAAATAGGTTGCCTGCAGTAGAGCAGTGTTCTTATTAGGCTCTCCATAGCCATACAAGTAGCTTGCCTTGTCGAGACTAACAAAAAGAAGGGAAAGCTGAGAATGAAGGTTCTATGATCCTTGCTGGTACCAGCAGTGGTACATGACTGTAGTCCAACTGACCTGTAATCCATACTTCTAGATTCAACTGAAATACTAATGTATCATTGACCACCGTTAGTAAAGCAAAAAGGGTAGAAGCCTACATACTATTTTTAGACATGCTTTGAAAACATTTTTATCAAGCTAATTTGTTGGTGGGTGAGTGTCATTTTGCTCTGTGATATGAAGTTTGTGTCACACCTAAGGACTAGGTTATGCTAATTTGTTTAAGCAGCAGCTATCTGAGCTTACATCCAGGGGCTTTACTGATTACTGTTTTACAGAAATTTGACCTCAGCTGTCCTCCTGGGGATGGTAATCACCCAAACACACACACACAATGACCATGAAGATAAGAATGACTCAGTCATCCACTGTTATGGTGAGTACCTTGTGTAGGGTCCAGTCCTTTTCAATACCAGTTTCATATGACAGCAACCAGTAGTAATAAAGCAGCTAGAGCAATGGTAAATGGATTTCCCTAGAACAGACATTTGTGATTGTGTACTTGTCAGTATTAACAGACATTCGGTCTAGAATTTTAGATATGCTTTTTGAAACATGAGTATTCTTGGTCCACAAAATGAAATGGGTTTGTATGAAAAAGGTATAACAAATAGAAGGGTCTATATTAGATAAACAAAAGTTTATCTTACCGAACGCTAACATGAGCGAAAATCCCAGAACCCGAAACCGGAATTGTGAGATCGCAGTACAGTGAAGAGGGGAATATTTGCCCTTTCCTCACTGTAGTGCGATCTCATAGTTGGAATATATATTTAGCAGGGTGTGTGGGGGGCGCCGCCCCCCACAATTGCAGTTTTGAGTTCTGGGATTTTCGATAATGTCAGCGTTCGGTAAGATAAACTTTCGTTTATCTAATGTAGACCCCAAATAGAGTCATGGTTTCCATTAACTTGATGAAGGGGCATCTTTCTCATTACTGCACTCAGCTAAAATAAACAAAAAGCCCTCCCTATGCAACAACAGCAGCAACGTACATTTTATTTTGATTTTTAAAAACTGTCCAAATCTCACTGAGTCTGACAATCTTTATTTTTAGTTGCTCATGTTGGAGTAGTTTTCCATTTTTTTTAGACTGGTCATCAGCCACTTTGAGCAGTTCAGTGATGTAAAAAAAACTGTACCCTCCTTCTCTTCATGAAGTTCTTTACCCTCAGACTTACTCAGATTTCATACCCTTCTTAGATTTGGAAGTATGCATTCTGTTGTAACAGCATACAGTACATCAATTTCCCTTGGACTAGGAAGTAGGAAGACTTAATTGGTTAGCCTCTAAAAAGTTAAGAAAATTATGACTGATTCTGCATCTAAGTATCTTTTGCTCTTTTTCTGATACTTCGCTATCAAAATGACCACCACTTCCTTTCCCTTCCTTAAATAATCAGACTGGCTAGCAACACATGATGTAGAAAGTGTATCTTATATAACTTGGTGCAACTTTAAAAGCCATGAACTAAAATAATAGATTTCTAAATATTCATGCTCCTGCAAGCCTGTATGAGTTCAGAGTTTTGCCTTTTAGCCTGGCTGTGGCCTTAAGAGTAGTCATTGAGAGGCAATAATAGCTGTAACATTAACTATACAGGAAAGGGTCATTGCCTGGATGTCTGGCTTCTGCTAACATTGTCAAAAGATACCTGTAGAACACCATTCAAGAGGTTACTTCTATATTGCCTTTCCTGGAATTGTCATAAACATGCATAAATCATTTTAGCAGCCCCTGCCTCCCTGCCAAAGGGGGGCCCCTGACGTACATAGTTAAAACAAAAAGATCTTTTCCCCTGGTAAATGAAGTTATTAAGAATGACTGGCTTCTGCACACTGGGAATGCCAAATTCAATATGATTTTCTGCAGATTCAGGGATTCATGCACCAGTCTATAATATGCACAATACTACAGTTTAGAGTACAGAGTACACATTAAAGGAAATCTGAACAATTGTATGTCTTCCATTACTATCTTTTATGGTACCTTCTGTTAAAAGTGGTTCACATCACAAACATGCTTTGAGTCAGTTTGCTGTAAGAAATAAATTAAATTTGTCACTAGGAGGTTCTTTTTACAGACATTGCAGGTTTTAATAGAGAGGCAGCCTGAGGGAGGCTCATTATTCAGACTGTTTTAAAGGGTCTGCCTTCTCAGGAAATGTCGGTACATAAATTTTTTAGAGATCAGAGCAGTAAAATGTGGTGTTAACTTTTTTTTTTTGTCAACAGTATGCTGGGAAAGAACATATAAATCTTGACAATTTTATTTATTTGCATGTTTTAATAATAGTCGAACACTAATCAACAAAAGACAAATTTCAGTTTCAGCCTAACTGAGGGAAAACACAATTCCACTCAGACAAGCACATGGTAGAGTAACAAAAAAAAAGATGTATGAAAAATGTTGCTTAGAAATACAATATGGGGGATGTATGAGATCCCCCAACACCTATCAAAAAGACTAGGGGAAGCTCCCCATAAAAAGTAAGAAAAGTTCCCTGATGCCCTGGCCAGATTTCTCCTAGTAGTATGAATAACACCTTGGGTCTCCCCTGTAAAGAGGCCACAAACCTAGTGAGACTTGACTGGTCATCATAGCTTAAAATAAAATAAAAAATAAATACACGCAAAAACATGTACAATATGCCTGGCTTGCACAAGGTAGACAGACCACTCACAAAATGCATGGTAGCATATTTTATTCTCAAAGCAGGAATATTAAACCCATTCTGAGAGGAACAGTGATGATCAGTATGTTAAGAAATGTGGTCTGAGTGGGAGCAGTTGCATATGGCCTGCTTAAGAAGATGAACTTTTGGTTGGGACTGAAAGTGTGTAGAAAGAGATTCTCAGAGTTTGGATCCTTGAAATTAGAAATTGTTTCTCTAGGATTTTGTAGGACTGGACATAATTATATTGATGTCTTAGGTTACTGGAGAGGACTTTAGCAGTCATTTTAGCATCTAAGAGTGGGAATTTGTTTCAGAATGTAAGATTCAAAATGGGCTTATCATTTTGTTCTTTCTACTAAAGCAAGCAGTTGTGCATGCAGGCATGTGCTGCGATATTTGACAGTTTTCAAAGCAGAACCTAGAACGTAATGAATTTTTTAGTAGTTCATGTTCCAGGAGTGCACAGCGTGCAGATAAATAATGTGGAATGTGAAAAACTTGATAAATGGTAGAAAAGTCTCGATTTATGACCCGTTTGTGCAGTGGACTGTTTCTCAGATCATTCTTTTTGGTTATCACTGTCAGAAGAGACTTTAAATACTCTTCTCTGGATACAAGACTTCAACTCAGGGAACCATCTTCTGTTTTAGATATCCAACGTATGGTATAATTCTTTTTCTGAATTTCTAAAGTGAATCTCTGTCTCTCACTAAGGGACCAGCTGACAGTAAGAAACATGTGAGATGGCTGGATGTACAAGTACACACAAGTGGGTGTAGTGCTCATTTATTGACGGGGTTGCTGAGGAAAACTCCCTCTTACCCTAAGGTGCAGTGAACCTCTAGTTGTATGCAAGCTGTCTGTTAGATATTTGTACTAGCTTGAAAGAAAAAGACATTTTTTGTGCAGAAGCAATAGTATAGCCCACATAAATGTTCCTTTATGAGTTTTTATTTACTTCAGAACTCTTCGGCATCCTTTATGTTTGTCAAGGTTCTGGCTGCTGTACTGTCTCTGCATAGTTCATCTACGGTGGATATACCATCGTCTTCTTTATATTCTGTGAAAGATCCCACAATGGGCTCCTAAATCTACAATCTCGCAAACTACAGCTCTCTCATAAATAAGGCATAGTTATTTGTCTGAGGATCCCTAATGAACATCATATTACATCTCAAAAAGTGTCCTGGCATGAAATGGATTCGTTAGGATCTGCAAACAACCAAACATAGGGATGCAGTATACAGCACACCAGAAGGACACAGCTCCCCAGAAGGGTAATACAACCTGTTATGCATATCACCTGTGACTCATCCCTAAGACCCCCACTAGGTCTGACTGTAGTGTCTGTGGCTCAACAGGCAGGGACATAGCTAGGGTGGGGCAAAGGTGGCAGCCACACTGGGCACAACGTGTTGGGAGGGGAGTGATTGGCAAGTGTTAATTGATGTTCATTGCATTACCGGTTTTTAGAAATGAAAAACATTTTTTTTTTTGCAGTCAGAAATTAAGCATTTTAACAACTGTAGCAACTTTTTGCTACATTTTAAAAGGGCGAAAGACATTTTTTTTGCTTCTCAACTTAAAATTGAGGGGGAGGGTGCACCAGAATGAGAGACACCATTGGGCTTCTATTCCCCTTATTTTGTTACTTCCTTGTCCTATTTCTGTCTCATAGTTCCATAAAATTTCTTTATATTTCATCTTATTTCTTTTTTCTTCTTCTTTCCATTCCAAATATATTTTTACACTTCTGCTAATACACTACCCACTGTGTCCACTTTTTATAAAATGTTCTCATTGTCACATAATCTTTACATAATATTTTTCTCTCTATCATTTCTTCCTCATTTTTACACTACGCAGTTAATTTCTTTATTCCATTTCAATCCTTTATTATTTCAATCAAGGGTGGCATACTATTTGTACTCTACTGCGTACATTTTTTTCTGAGCATCATATCAACAGCTTTTTTCAGGTTGTATTTATGTCCACAGCTGTCTAAATAAATTTCTTTAGCAATGGATGCAGTATTGCTAACCTAAAAACAATATTTTAATAGTTTTAGGGAATTAGTTGAAAATGTTACTTATATTTATTAAGTGCTTGGGGGGTCAGTATTTTGAGAGATGTGTCAATTTTTAAGTAATAGGCATCCAAGAGGGTTAGTGCTAAGAGCTTGTGAGTACTAAATGGAATTTGCTTGCTACACCCCTGATTCCGTTGTCTTCCCCTATTTTAGCCCATACTGCTCAATGATTTGAAAAGTCTGCCATATGTACTCACCCTGTTATTTCTTTCATGCCTTTACAGTAAACCATCATACATTTCAGTTTAAAAATCCCTTTATATATCCATTCTCTCTTCTTTCCAACTTTTAAATCTCCACATTTTATTAATTCCCTTAACATTTTAATATCCTGTGTTATTTTCCCCTTTTCCTTTCTCAGGTTAAAGTTAAAATCTCCTACCATCACTATTAACATAGTTACTAACAATTTTTTTGATTTCTTCAAACAACTGTTTTCTGTCTTTGTTATTAGTATATGCATAAATCACTATTAATCTTAAAGATATTTATGTCATGTTCATATTACATATCACTGTCCTTCGTGGTACTACTAGTGTTACATCTGAAATTCTTATTTTTTTATATGGCAGAAATGTGAATGTACAAGATCTCATGTGTGTGTGTGTGTGTGTGTGTGTGTGTGTGTGTGTGTGTGTGTGTATGTGTAATATTATGACTGAAACCTCACCTGGTAAGATTACCGTTGTATCCTAATTTATCAATTTGTAAATACTGTATTATAAAGGCTGTAAATTATGTAATGTTTCTTCGTCTGATTACCCCTATGAGCTACATTATTTAATCTCATTAGTTAATTTTGTGTCAGTTCACATAATATGTTTTACAGTATTTGTCTGACCAAGTGGCTTCCCTTTTCTTGCTTTAGAGTCTTTATCCCTGTGATGGCAGTGAAAATTTGATTTCCCAGTTGGACATACTCCATTAGCAAATATAATAAATAAAAGTGAATAAACAAATAAGGTGAGGAATAGTAAACTTTGGAAGGTCATATCATTTGAATTTGTTATTCCTTTTGTATTTTTACTGGACACATTTTTTAGGGAAAAGAATTATCCATCTTCTAAATACTAGTATGGTTGCCATCTCATTTTAATTGAATCAACATCTTTTATATATAACAGGAATACATTTCTGTGTGTTTTTTCTGACATGTGGTGCACATCTCCTTTTGAGCCATTTATAAACATAGTATGTTCAGATGATTTTGTTTAGTATATTTCTAAGAAGAAATAAAAAATGTATTCACACAAAGGAACCTTTACAAATGCACTCTATGAGCACCTACAAGGATGCATGGATCGTGCCATCCCCCTAGCAAAACCAAGACTCACTCCCCTAAGAGAAGGAAACCAGTCTGGTGGACCCCTGCCATAAACAGGCTATACAATAGAAGGAGGAAACTAGTTCAGAAAAAAAGCAAATCCCAAGAAGGAAAGACATCCCTGATCAGTATCAGTAAGAAACTAAGGTCCCTCATGAAATCATCCAAGGCTAACTTTGAAAGAAAAATAGCCAAGGATTCGAAAGATAACCACAAAGCCTTCTTTAGCTATGTCAGGAATCTAAGTGGCAACTCGCAGATATGCTCTGAGCTAGTGCAAAATAGCACAAAATATATTGAACCTACTGATATTGCCAACATCCTGGAAGATACATTCAGTGCAAACTTCATCCCCTATCATGCCCAAAAGGGCCCACAACAATACCGGAAAAGTGTAGTGTCCCGGAAATCACAGTTGCACAGGTGAAAACAGCCCTTTCAAAAGCCAACTACCACCCACCTAAACACACTGTTCACCCTCAGCTTCTCCACAGGCTATGTGCCCATAGAATGGCACACAGCAATGGTTATTCCGCTCCACAAAGGAGGGGCCACAACCAGCCCTGGTAACTATCACCCCATAAGCCTGACTAGCCTGGTCTGCAAGGCTATGGAGCGCATCATCATGGAACTCATTAACAAAGACATTGGGAACCTCCAAACACTTGACCCGACCAAGTTCAGCTTTGTTAAGGGCAGATCATGCCTACTAAACCTGGTTGACTTCTTCGAGACAGTCACCAAGGCCATAGATGAGGGGAAGGTGGTTCATACAGCCTACCTTGACCTTGCCAAGGCTTTTGACACCATTCCCCACTCAGGAATTATAGAAAAACTCACCAGCCTGAACATAAACCCCTACGTCACAAGATGGGTTGCCAACTGGCTTACAGACAGAACTCACACGGTAAGAATAGCGGGCTCCAGGTCCGACTCTAAACCAGTCACAAGTGGTGTCCCACAAGGCTTGGTCCTGGGACCCCTGCTGTTCAGCATTCAGAAATACAGGCAAACACAGGATGACTATGGCGAACCAAATTCGCCGATGACTACAAACTGGGAGCCATAATTGACTCTCCTGCTGACACGGACATACTCCAAAAGGGCCTTACTGAGATGGACACCTGGTGTCAAAATCATGGTCTCAAGCTAAATGCCACAAAATGCATAGTCATCCCATTTGGGAAAAACAAAACACCCATGAATTACCACATAGGTGGCAGCCCCCTTAATACAGAAGAGGTAATAAGAGATCTGGGGACCCAGGTAGATAGTAATCTCTCCTTTGACAATCATATTGACAAAGTAGTTAGGAAATCCTTCTATGTAGCCCATCTAATTACTAAAGAGTTCACATCTAGAAATAAAGAGGTTATAGTGCCCCTCTATACATCACTCATCAGACCCATCATAGAGTACAATGCCCCATTTGGGATGTACCTCACAAGACACTTCCAACAGCTGGAAAGACCACAAAAGTACCTCACCAAGAGGATTACTGGCCTCAGACATATGTCCTATGCAGCCTGACTGGAAAAACTTTGGCTGTACTCAGTGGCATATCGTTTACTCAGAGGTGATCTCTGCCTGACTTACAAAGCCATGTCCAACTCAGAATTGATGGCATGCTCCACCTAAAGAAATCCAAGTCACTGCGAGCCATGCGCACTAGTGAGTTAAACCTCGCCACAACAATAAATAGAACATTCTGGAGGGATAGATTCCTGTTACAGAGACTCCCCATGCTTTGGAACAAAATTCCTAACTACATTAGGCAGAGCCCCTCACTAACACTCTTCAAGAGAAACCTTGATGAGTGGATGGGTAACAGAAAATACACCCCTGGGATCACTTCATTGGCTCTTCTTGACAGAGGCTCAGTTAATTAATCAATGGGGCAGCGAAAGCTGACACACTCTGGCTAGGCTTATAAATGCCCTCGGGCAGATAGCCTAGTACCTACCTATGAACCTATAACAGAGTGAAACTGTTAGAGGACCGAAGCCTCACTGGCTGCGGCCTGTAAGTATGTACTGAGTTAGATATCTACAAAGCTACAGCTCGTAAGAGCATCCACACCTTAATTAAGATTTCTTTTTACAGCAGTCGCTAAATTACAACTACTTTTCTGGCTGTAATAATATACACACTGAGAAAGAAAAAAGAAATCAATAAAAATATCCTTTCTGTACAATATACTTCACAGTGCAAATTGTTCAACATTTGTAACTAGGTCCTTAAATGGACATTGCTTGGCTGTAGTCTTGACCAGTAACACTATACAAGTAGATAGAACTCATTTTCTAGGCACATTCATCTAGGTCATGGCTGGGTATGTGTATCAACAGCATCAGGTCAAAGAATGTAAGGATGTGTTGCATCAAAACAATGCTGCACCAAAACAGTTAGCATAAAAAATAAGCTCACCAGCTTAAATATAAATCCCTATGTCACTAGATGGATTGCAAACTGGCTCAAAGACAGAACACACATGGTTAGAATTGCTGGAGCCATGTCAGACTCCAAACCAGTTACAAGTGGTGTCCCACAAGGCTCAGTCCTGGGACCTCTCTTGTTCGGTATATATTTCTCGGAGGTACAGGCCAACACAGAAGGACTGTGGCTGACCAAGTTCGCAGATGACTGCAAACTGAGCGACATAGTCGACTCTCCAGCCGACACAAGCATCCTCCAAAAGGGCCTCATAGAAACAGACAGCTGGTGCCAGAGCCATGGCCTCAAGCTAAATGCCAAAAAGTGTATAGTCATCCCCTTTGGCAAAAACAAAGTGCCCACAAATTACCACATAGGTGGTAATCCATTAAGTACAGAAGAAGTAATTAGGGACCTGGGGACCCAAGTTGATAGCAATCTCTCATTTGACAACCACGTGGCCAAAGTGGTTAGAACAACATTTTATATAGCCCACCTAATCATGAAGAGATTCACATCTAGATCAGGGGAGGTCATCGTGCCTCTTTACTCATCCCTCATCAGGCCCATATTTGAGTACAATGCCCCTTTTGGGATGTACCTTATCAGACACCTGCAGCAACTGGAAAGACCCCAAAAGTACCTCACCAAGAGGATCAAAGAGCTCAAACAGATGCCATATGCTGCCCGGTTAAACAAACTCCAGCTCTACTCAATGACATACCGCCTGTTCAGAGGTGATCTGTGCCTGACGTATAAAGCCATGTCCAACCCGGAATTAATGGACATGCTGCACCTCAGAAAATCCAAATCCCATCGAGCTACGCGCTCGAGAGACTTGAACCTCAGCACTGAAATAAATAGGACATGCTGGAGGGACAGATGCATAACCCAGAGGCTCCCTTCACTCTGGAATAAAATCCCAGTCCAGGTTAGGCAGGGTGATCATAGGTTTACCCCGGGTATCACTTCTGTGTCACTGTTAGACAGAGGCACAGTATACTAACCTCGAAAAAGGGCATAGCAAAATAAATTTAAAATGGGTGGAGAAAGCCAAACACATTCTGGCTAGGCTTATAAATGCCCTAGGGCAGATAGCCTAGTATGAACCTATGAACCTATGAACCTAAATAAGGCAAATAGTCATTATCAGACATGCAGAGCTAGTTACATTTTGTTAGGCAAAATGTATTTATTTAGGTCTGGCACCAAGATTAAAGCACTAGGTAAGACAGATAAGAGGTAATAGGTATGGAGAAGAATGATGGCGCAGTGGTGCAGCGGTAGCATTGTCGCCTCTCAACAAGAGGTTCTCTGGTTCAGATTTTGGCTGGTGTGCCTTCTCTGTGGAGTCTGCATGTCCTCCCTGTGTTCATGTGGGTTTTCTCTGGGTGCTCCGGTTTCCTGCCATGTTACAAAGACATGCATCTGGAGTGTTTCTCACCAGGTCTCTGCTGTAAATTGGCTTCATTCCAAGTTGGACTTTCCTGGTAAACAAATGTTAAATAAATAAGAAACTGCTGAGAACTGAGGGTACACCCAGACGTACTCTCTGTACTCAAATGTGCATTTTTATGCTTATCCTTCATTACTATTGAAGCTCACAAAACCCCAAACATGTTGAACTGTCAACAGTAATGTTTACAGCACAGAGTTGTACACAGTATACTTTGAGATAGGAATACTTTTCTAAAATTGGCATCTAAATGAATTTAGTGAGTTTGGCATAATGGTTAAAGTGTTTACTTTGCATACACAAGGTACAGAGTTTGATTTTCACATGGGGTAATTGGATAGGCTTAAAAATTGCCTATGGGGCAGTGGACAGTTAGTCTAGTATTAATCTATAAACCTAATGAAATATACATTTCCTAATTTCTAACAAGAGCAGGTTCTTTTTTTTTTTTTTTTTTTTTTTTTTTTTAGAAATGTGCATTTTTTTAATGTTAAGTGGTGGGAAGGAATGCTTCTCTAAAAATGGCCTTATAAAAACACATACCTTCCTGAACAAAAATCCCTAGAATTAACATAAAACAAAGCTAAAACATACCACAAATGCAAATATTCATGTAATTAAAATCAAAAACAAACTCTTACATTCAGTACATAAAATAAATATATAAAACACAACATCAGTTTTTTTCCAGGGAGCTTCAGCTTTCACATGTAATTACTTTACTAGTCTTACTTTGAGATTGCACCACCTCAGAGAAAGAAGCAAACCAATATCACTGATCCTTCTCCTGATGTGTTCACAAACTTAAAATGAAGGAAGCACAAACCCCAGCTAAACTTACTTTTGTACACAACAGGACTCCAAACTTCAAAGCAATACAATTACAACACTTTCTGTAATACAAAAGGAAATGTTGGCTAAACCTACAATCTGACTCAACCATGCACTACAAAACACCACAAAAATACCTGTTGACAAAACTGCACATAAATATACAATGCAGTGGAAAAAATCAAGAATCAGATAAGAAAGACATACCCTAACATACAAAGTCATGCATATAACTGATGCCTGTATCAAATACAAATAAGGGAAATGTAACCTGGCCATTTATAGTAGACAAATGAATATTGACTCTTTTAGGTTCGCAAGTTTATAGGCCTAGCCGATAACCCATACTCAATAAGTTCTCACTCAGCCACAAGGAGAGCAAAACAAGTTAGACTGTGAGAGAATTTGAGGCTTCCCATCTATTTATCTAGGTTTACCTTGAAGATGAAAAGGGTGCCACTCTACTTGGCATGCAGTGGAAGCCGTTCCAGAGGTGAAGGGGTACATTGGAATATGAATCTATCATACCAATGTTTCTTATTTGTCTGTTGAAAGTATTTGAGGAAATATTTGGTGGTCAAAAAGGGTTGGATCTTTCATGACTTGAAAGGTTTGACCTAGATTCCCATGGAAAAGTCTATAAGAGACTGAGTACAGAGAAAGGACTGCCAGTATGTCCTGATAACTAAGATTTTTGAGGCCACTGGTCTTTTTAGTAAGGAATAGCCAATGTTTTCTCAAATTGGGCAATATGTTTAGACACAGTCATTCTGACAGGTGCATTATATTGAGGCATTATATTCAATAATGAGACTTATGAGATAAACATAAAGAAGAATAAGACTCCTTCGGATCTAGGGGAGATGCTTTTTTAAATTTAAATGAGCCAGGCAGAAGTATTTCTGAACTACTGTGGAGGCATAATGGTCAAAAATAAGGAATCATTAACAAGAGTGGCTAGATCCCTTATGACCATGTCTGACTGGAGGGGCTGTATCCTTCAAGAAAATGTAGGCAAGCCAAGAAACATACATATTTCCTGAACTGCATTAATAATATTTTAAGAAAACAAAGCAAAGAACAATATGATTCCCTGCACTTCCAGTTGCAGTGGTATACTGGAATATTATACGTTACTTCCATGAGAATTACTCTCGATTGATTGAATGAGCATTACATGTTCTCAAAGAGAAGTTCCTTGATGCCAGGGACTCGAGCATCTTGTAACCCATGTGGCTAGCTGCTCGTGCTTGAACTCGAACATGAGTTCATACATCATAACTGGTCATGTGGCGGTAAGGAAGTGCTCCTGGAACAGGTGAATTGGGAAGAGAAGCAGGGAGGGAGATTTTAGGATTAGGGTGGGTGAGAGGGGATTTTAGTTTTAAGGAGTGATTGGGGACTTTAGGGTTAGAGAGCAGGAGTTTTAGGTTTCAGGCATGATCAGGACTTTAGGTTTAAGGAGTTAGAAAGTGGATTTTAGCTGTAGGTAGTGATCAGGGAATTTAGGATTAGGGAGAAAGAAAGGAGTCTTAGGTTTAGTGAGTGGGATTTTAGATTTAGGGAAGGGAAGGGTATTTTAGGAATAGGGAGTAATTGAGGATTTTAGAGTTAGGGACAAGGTTGGAGTATTTAGGGTTAGGATCAGGGTTCTGGTACAGGTAGATAGTTTTGTGATGGTGGGCATTGGGTGGATGTTTAGTTAAGGAAAATCGAGTTAGTGGAGTTACACAACTTGCTGAAAAAAAGAGTGACAGTAAAAAAGTGTGTCCTGAGCAAATGGCATGTGAGCACTTGTAGTAGACCCGTGAAATCATAGGAAGTTACTAGGCACTCAGGCCCTTACAAACCTAGCCAAACATTTAGCCCATGTTCCAACAAGTCAGCACCTGATGCCACTGTCCAGCAGGGACACAGGTGGAATCCCATGGGTGTATTTTCTGGGGTCTATGTTAGATCAGCGAATGCTTAAAAAAGCAAATGCTGATTGATCGACCTTATGTAAGTGAAAGCTTACAATCTCGAACTGTCAGATCAGCGATTCTTTTCGTAGGGAAAAAAATCGCTGATCCAAAACACATACACCTAAAATCTGACACCTAATCCTACACTAAACTATGCACACACCACTAACTATCCACTTACCTTAACCCAAACCCTAACCCTAAGGTCCGTCACTATCTCACACTCACCTCACCCACTCCCTAACCCTAACTCACCTAAACCCACCCTAACCCACACGTCCACACAATCGCACACATACCTAACCCGAGCCCTAACCCTAACTCACCTAACCCACCCTAACACTCACATCCACACAATCGCACACTTACCTGAATCCGACCCGTAACTTTCCACCACAGCACTGAGAATACTGAAGCAACAGAAATGGACAACTTTCCCTAGGAAAAAATTTGAGTTTCTGTTGCTTCGATATTTTGAACATTCGTTAAAATAAGGTCGATCAATCAGCGTTCGCTTATTTAAATGTTCGCTGATCTAATATAGACCCTATTTTCTGTTCCCCATCCAGTTATCTAGGTTGTGCTTAAAAAAGGTTAATGAGGTTCTCTGCTTGACGTGGAGAGGGAGTCTATTCCACAAAAGGGGGTGTCTCTGGGACACAAATCTGTCTGGTCAACAAGTTCTGTTGATGTCACAGACCAGGTTGAGGTCACTTGTGTGGGTTACTTGAGTGGAGCTTGACTTGCGGATATGCAGCAGTCCCATCAAGGTGGGGTCTGAGATTGCTTTGTATGTCAGACAGAGGTCACCTCTGAGGAGTCTGTAGGTGACTGAGTAGAGGGAAAGGGCCTTTAGCCTATCTGTGTATGGTAGATGTTTGAGGCCCTGGATTCTCCTGCTGAGGAACCTCTGTGGTCTCTCCAGGTGCTGCATGTGCTTTGTGAGGTACATGCCGAAAGGGGCATTGTACTCAATAATGGATCGTATAAGGGAAGAATGCAGGGATGTTATGACCACCTTGTCCCTGGATGAGATACTCTTACTAATGAGGTGATGGAATTATTATAGTTAACATGAACATTTTCCATTTTTTATTCACCAGGAAATTACTGTTTTTCATTTTGTCATAAATGAAGGAAAACAAGAAATTTGATAGCAATATATGTATGTATATATATATATATATATATATATATATATATATATATATATATATATATATATATACATATATACATATATATATATATATATATATATATATATATATATGGATCTACTTCATTTGATCGAAAGACCATTTGACTGAAACTCATTTGGTCGAAATTTCATTTGACTGAAAATCAGAATTCAAGGCAAATAACATGGATTTGTCCCCCTCCCCAATATTGTGTGACCCTGGAGTTGGTATATATAGATATGGGGGGTGGAGGGGCACAGCCTCCCACTTTAGGTGGTGTGGAGGGTGAAGCCCCCCCACCTAGTTTCCTTTAAAATCTGTACATTTTGTGTTATTTTCTTCTTTTAAAGGAAACTAGGTGGGGGGATTTGTCCCCCGTCCCAATATCGTGTGACCCTGGAGTTGGTATATATAGATGGAGGGGTGTGGGGGGCACAGCCCCCCACTTTAGGTGGTGTGGACGGTGAAGCCCCCCACGATTTTCCTTTAAAATCTGTACATTTTGTATTTTCTTCTTTTAAAGGAAACTAGGTGGTGGGATTTATCCCCCACACCCCCCCAACTATATATATTAACTCCAGGGTCATATGATATTGGGGAGGGAGACAAATCCCAGGTTTATGCCTTGAATTCTGGTTTTCGATCAAATGAAATTTTGACCATATGGGTTTCAGTCAAATGGTCTTTCGATCAAATGAAGTAGTTCCATATATATATATATATATATATATATATATATATATATATGTGTGTGTGTGTGTGTGTGTGTGTGAGTACTTCAATAAGCAATTTTTCTCTTCAGGTTGCCACTGTAAACAGGTACTACCCAGCTAGACAAACCTGGTTACCAATGTGAATAAATATAAACAAGCACATAAATAAGAAAAAGTAAAATCAGTGCTGGAAGAAAGGCATGTAGGGAGGACTGGAGGAAGATGAAGGTTAGTAGAAGAAAAGACTGATGGTCTCGTGGGTTACAGGTGGCTACAAAGAAAGATAGACTCCCTTTGGAAAATTGTGGGAATGGGGAAAGTGAAATTAGGTGTTAGTAATATTCTGGGTCAGCGTGCTTTCAGTTGTGTGTGATAAATAATGAGGCAAAGTGTATAAAGAAGCTGCACCACTGAATTCATTTGGCTCCCTATTGAAATGTCGGCACCCAAAATGCCAAGTGCTGAAAAGCTGAAAAAAAAAAAGACCAACAACACAGGAGAAGAGCTAATCTCGAAAACTGCTCTTCTCTCCAACATGCTCAGACTTATATATACACCTATTAAGAGATCGCCATACCTTGGTGAAAAGGGTATATTGTAAGAAATGGCATCGCGGTCTTAGTATGTTTTTTTGGCCATTCAGTCTCTGCATTTCAGGACTCATTTTAGAAGGTCCTGACATTTCATATGGTCACCAATAATTTTACAAATGGTAAAGGAAACAAGACTGGATCAGAAGATGTAACTTCCAGCCAGGTGTAACAACAGTTTGGATCTAATTATGACCAATCCAGAGGAAGCAATCCTGCCTCTGCCTCAGTTTCCATCTATTTCTTATGTGTCAATTCTGATGTTAGTATTTGTGAGGTACAATTTATTTATTTATTTATTTACGTTTGTTGATTGGAGTGTCCGACTGGACGTAGGTCCATTGTCAGCAGAGGCCCGGGGAGAAAAGCTCTACAGTTAAAATACACAGACAGTAGTTACATTGGATTTACATAGCAATTAACAATTTGATCAACATAGCAATTAAAAATTACAAACATAGCTACAGATGAAGAACATAGTACATCAGTAGACAACTAGAATCTTTATCATCTGCGAAGTACATAACAGACATTAACAATTGTACAATATGAAGTTCCTGCTGTATAATAAGTAGTTAGGCTTATGAGCATCCAAGCTTGCTATAATCAAGGTAGTTAGTGGGGTGGAAAGAAAGGTATTGGGTGGATGGGGTGGGTGACATTAGAAGGGGAGTTGCAAGGACATAGCCAGCATGGTTTTAGGTGCGCTTTTAATAAAGTTTTGAAGTGGGTGCAAAAGTATACAGTTAAGCAAGTGTCCACAAAAGCATACAGTTAAGCAAGAGTCCACTATTACTTGACATTAATATTTTCTGTAATATTCAAGTATTGACATAAAAAAGAAGAATGCATATTACAAAGTTTTGGGCGGTTTAGAGAGGATTTTTTGTTTTTCTTTATATAGGTGACA